>NC_090740.1:138599319-138609319 GCF_036898095.1 Palaemon carinicauda | reverse complement strand
CAAAGACGGAAATTGATTGTTGAAAGTTTTCGAGAAAGTAAGGAAAATTGCAAGGTAGTGCATGCTAAGTATTCCAGTATTGGCAGTGTGGTCGAAATAAAAGCCAAGAATGATTGGAGGTAATATTTATAGGTAAAGCAGATGAGGTTGACTATGCTATGAACTCGGGAACTGGCTATGGTCTAAGAATTTCCCATAGAACTATTAATGAAATCTGACTAGGGCAAAGAATAAGAAGCATATACAGATCAAAACGAAAGATGGCTCTGGTATAGTAATAAAAGATGAAGAAAGACAACGTTAGATCGAACACTTTAGTAAGGTTATGAGTAAGAGAAATGAAGAGAATAATTTGATTGGTATATCTGAAGCAGATGAAGACCCTGATGTGCCCGTGAATGAATTCAGTATATTTGAAGTCGAAAGCATCCTAAAAAAAACTAACGAGATAGAAAACCCCGGGATAGGAGGGAAAACTGCCGAGATGATACTAGCCGAAAATGAAGTGACTCCCAGACTACTTACAAGATTATTTTCTAAATGTGACATGAATAGGAAAAACCTGATGAATAGGAGATAGGTGTGTTGGTGAAAATAGCACAAAAAAGAGACCTGAATGATTACACTAATTACAGAGGCATAACACTTATGTCAGTTGTTAAGAAAATATATAGTATGCTTATTCTAAAGAGATTGGAGAGTAAGATTGTAGAAAAGCTGAGAGATAAACAAGCAGGATTTAGATAAGGTAGAAGTTGCACTAACCAATTTTTCATTTTGACCCATGCTGTACAGCAACTCGTAGAAAATAGAAATCACCTTTTGATAACATTTATGGACTATAAAAAAAGCCTTCGATAGTGTGCACTGGCCAATTTTGTGGAGACTCCTGCATTATCATGGAATTTATCTTAAATATGTAAATTTGATTAAGTCTGTTGATGAGCATGGCCAGTGTAATGTTAATGGAGTCTTATCAAATGAATTTCCAGTGAACAGCAGAGTACTTCAAGGGAATGTGTTGTCACTTATGTTGCATGAAATATCACATAGGATAGGGCTGAAGATACACAGAAACAATACAGAGATGATAAGAATAGAATATGCAATGGACGATGAAATATCATTGGAAGGAGAAAGTATTAATGAGGTACAAACCATTTGAGGATTTAGTAACTATGATCTCCAATACAGGGTCTTTAGAATTAGAGTTTAGTGAATGATTGAAAAAAGCATATCCGACCATCGCTAGGTTGAGTAAAATTTGGAATAAAATTGCCTAGAATTATATATAAAAATAACATTATACATCAGTTTAGTGAGATCGGTGTTGCTCTATGAATATGAGTCATGGTATGACAATGAAACTATCTCCAATAGATATAGTAGATTTGAGAATAAAGCCCTCAGAAGGATATTGGGAATTAAATGGCAGGACAAGAGTACTAATGAAACTATATGAGAGATTACTCGAGTGACAAATGTGGGACGAGATCATGATGAGGGGTAAAAGGAGATGGTTTTTGGCATGCTCTTCGCACTCCCCAAGAGATATTAGTTCACCAAACGTTCAGCTGGGCTCAAAAAAGCACTAGATGAGTTAAATGACCAAGCCTACATGACTTAGGACTATGAAGACGGAAGTAGGAGATGATGAATGGTGAAGTATTTAGTTAAGAGCTCAAAATAGAGACAACTGGTGAAATCCATCCAAGACCTTTTGTGCCAATTGGCGTAGGAGGATGTGATGATGATGATGATGATGATGATGATAATATATATATATATATATATATATATATATATATATATATATATATATATATATATATATATATATATATATATATATATGTGTGTGTGTGTGTGTGTGTGTGTGTGTGTGTGTGTGTGTGTGTTTTGGTATTTCATTGAAATTTTTATTTCTAACTAGGAATTTAATATCTGATTTCATTTGCTTTTAGAAGAAAAATAAACTTTGTCGCCGGAGTGTAATATATGCGAGTGAAATAGTCCAAAATGTATATAGGTTTTTATATATTAGAATATTTCAGGTAGTAGAGTAAAAAAACTATATGGTATATGATATTAGGAAACGTGCAATCACCGCTAATTATAGGGGATTATTCATGAGTTTGTTTCATCTTATATGATAAATGTTACTTTGTTATATTGTGTACTACACTACTAATGATATGTTTACCTGACATTCACCTTAAAGCTTTTTTTCAGCACATAACTATTTTTTCCTTTTGTAAATAATCCTGGAATGGCTTATTAAGGATCAATGTGAATCTACACTAGAATGCTCTAAATCTGTTTATACAATGAATAATGATGCTGAACAATTAATCTCTCTCTCTCTCTCTCTCTCTCTCTCTCTCATCTCTCTCTCTCTCTCTCTCTCTCTCTCTGAGTGAGTGTTGCTGTATGCTAGTGAGTCCCCGTTTTGTGATCCGAGAAAATCAGATGATTTAACGCGAATAACAAAAGCCTATGGAGTGCAATATAGGTACAAGTTTTCATGAATAGTCGGTGATTAGTTTGAGGTCGGAAGAGTGGGATAAAACATCGGCATAGGATAGTTTATCTTGTGAAATACTAAAAATCCAAACAAGATGGCAGCCTCTAACACAAACCAGGCTTGGAGGGATTTTGCTTCAATCAGCAAGAGCAAGAGTAAATTCCATGAGCTGGCACAACAAGAAACTAGATCTACTGGTAACAGAAGTCACAAATAACTCCAACCAGTGTGACGGAAAAATATTCTCAAACATATTAAAACAATATGATCCAACAAACTAGAGCAAGTCTGCAGAAAACCTCATCAAAGTAGTAAAAGAAATTCCAAAGAAGATCCAGGTGATAAAGACACTTATAAAGAAAGTTTACATCAATCAGCATATTCCTTTCAAGAACAATAAAAACGTCCAATATGGTGAATGTGCTGACTGATGCGTTGGGAAAAAGAATGCAAAAAATTGTGCAAAACATGTAAGATGTGGTACAGCATTCTTAACACACAACAATTATTAAGGAAATGCGATGCATGCCATGTACCAACACATCCTGAATGTGCTGAAGTGCAACTAAAAATAAGTACTAGACACAAAGGTATTCTGCTCAACATGCTTTGTATGGATAGAAAATATAATTAAGTCAAGACTGAATCTACAAATAGTTGAAGAAGAAGAAGAAGAAGAAGAAGAAGAAGAAGAAGAAGAAGAAGAAGAAGAAGAAGAAGAAGAAGAAGAAAATGAACAGGATATGTGTAAGGATGCAGAGGAAATCATTGATACAACATATGATGCAATTCAAACAACATACTTTCATAGAAATAGAATATACAATGGGAAAAAAATAGACCCAAGAGACTTTACCCGGACCTACATACTTTTAGGGAAAGAGCAAGAGCAAAGAAAAAAAAGAAAAGAAAGATATAGTCTGCAATTCACTGAAGAAAGGGAATTGCCCATTTGGCGAAAGATGCTACTAGAAGCATCCAAAGATATGCCATAATTATGAAGCATATCGTAAATGTGCGTATTTAGAAGGATATGGAGACGAATGCAGAGATATCTATCCAAAAATTTGCAAAAACCTGAAAGGAGGAAAAGGATGCAAACTCAACAAAAAACTGTCGATATATGCAATCCTGTAACCATGAATGAAAAATAAGAAAAACTCAAGAAGCAAGAAAGAAAAATTAAAGTAAAATGAAAAAAAAGAAACAAAAAAACAATCCCAGTAAATACCATGCTATGCACAAAATGGGCCAAGATATATTGGCTTTCAACCTAAATATGTATAATTAGAGCCCAACTACAATTAATGCATCTATAATGCCAGGGGTTGGTGCAGATATGGGGATAATTGCAGGTAAATAAACAAAAAAAAAATAAATATGAAGGCGAAAGAGCAAATATAATAGAAAAGCTGGATTTTTTTAATGGTGAATTTCTGGATATGAAGAAAAGAACATCATATCAGAACCGGAAGGAAGCATGGAGGAATCCATATTATGGCCAATATTAGATAATGGGGATGAAAACGCAAACCATAATAGTGATCGATGCAACAGGGCTTAGTCACGAGTAACTCTAAACAGAAAATGGTGTTTCTTAGAAGAACTAACCCAAATGGAAAAAATAGATATATTAAATAAAACTGTAAGAGAAACATGGTATTTCCAAGAGACTGGCAGTGATGACCAGATTAAAGGGTTTCCAAACATATAGACCAGACAGAACAACTAGGAATCAAGGGGGAACCAGAATATACTGTATGAAGAGACATATATCAAGGAAAAGTCTGTGGAAAATACAGCAACATACAATTTGAATTGATTGCGGTAGAATTTGAATATGGAAAATTAGTGGATATTGTAGTTTACAGACCCCCAAATACTAAGGAGATTGACATAATAATAAAAAAAAATAGATGATATGTGTAGAAACCATAAAGACTGGAATATACACCTATCCGGAGATTTTAACTTTCCTTTTGTGGATTGGAAAGAATGGATAGAAGAAGTGGTTATATATACATATAAAAAAAGAGATTAATAGTAGCGCAGAAGATAAGAGACTGTTTGAAAAGCTTTAAGATATGCTATTAAACCATAATATGCAAACAATAAACCACATCCCAACAAGAAAGGACAATGTCCTAGATTAGTATTTGTGAATGAGGTGAAATATAGCTTATAACATGGGAATTTCAGACCATAATGCCATAAAAATTAATAGTCCATTCCAGAGCAAGTGAACGCAGAGATAAAACAAAGCACAGAAGGATTGGAAGGATATGAAAAATATAATTTCCATGGTAAGAATATAAAATGGTCAGAAATGAATAGAAAATTGAACAAAAATTGGTAAAATATATTAGTAAGTAAATACAGATATATTGTATAAAATCTTGGAGAAAATTGTTGAAAAATATGTATATAAAAAAAAATTGACATCAGACATGTATACCAAGAAAACAGAAGGTTCTTATTTCAGAAAACTAGAAAGTGAAAGAAAAATCTTGCAAAAGAAAAAAATGTATGGAAAAATAATGGAAATAAAAAAGTAAGATAGAAAAATGCAGAAAAAAAGATTATACGATCGAAAGAAAATGAAAAAAGGGACTTAGAAGAGAGGGACACTTCAAAATATCAAGAAAAACACTTAAAGTACTTTACTCCTATGCAAAAAAAAAGATGAATAAAGGGAGATTAGAAATAGGCCCTCTAAGAATAGAAGGAAGGTTAACGAATAAAAAAAAAGGATTATATGCAACATATTAGCAGAAAAATATAGGAGTGAGTTCACGCGAAGAATTGCAAATGAGAATAATGAAACAAATGAGAGAAGAAAATAGTGAATTTCTAACGGATATAGATATTTTGCAGGCTATATGCAAATTAAAAATGGATCAGAGGCTGGGCCAGAAGGAGTTCCAGCGATTTTGTTAAAAAAAAATGCACACACCGATCGTGAAGCCGCTCGCAATACGGCTAAAAACAAAGTGTTTATATGAGCAAGATGTATGTTAAACATAAATCAGCATATATAACCCCTGTTTTCAAAAGTGGATCAAGACTAGAGGCAAGCAGTTATAGACCAGTTAGTCTAACATCACATACTATGAAAGTGTATGAAAGGGTAATAAAAAAGAAAATAATGAATTACTTGGTTTAAAAATCATTTATTTACTATAGGTCAACACGGTTTGTGCCCGGAAAAAGTACACAAACCCAAGTGATAGCACACTATTGAAATATATAGAAAAATATGATGAATGAAAAAGACATAAGATGTGGTACATCTAGATTTTGGAAAAGCCTTTGACAAGGTACCCCATAATAAATTAGAGAAAAGAAAATAAAAAACATAATATTAAGGGAAAGATAGGGAATGGATAAAAGAATTTATACAAAACAGAAAACAGATAGTGGTTGCAAATGACGAGAAATCAGATGAAGGTCAGGTAATATCTGGCGTGCCACAGGGTACAGTATTGGCTGCACTGCTGTTTGTTATTATGATCTCAGATATAGTCTATGATGTTAAAGACTTTGTAGTGAGATGTTTTGCCGATGACACAAGAATAAGTAGAGAAATTATTTGTGATGAAGATAGGAACTCATTACAAAGAGATGTAAACGAAATATATGAATAGGCAGAGGTAAATAGGATGGTATTTAGCTCTGATTAAATCGAATCAATAACTATGGAAACAGAGAAAGAATGGTATATGCATACAGGGGACCTAATAACGAAACAATCACAAACAAGGAAGCAATTACAGACCTTAGTGTAATGTTAAACAGGAATGTTATGCAACGACCAAGTAGCAACACTGTTGGCTAAATGTAAAGCAAAAATGGGAATGCTATTCAGACACTTTAAAACAAGAAAAGCTGAACACATGATTATTCTGTACAAAACTTATCTACGTAGTACACTCGAGTACTGCAATGTGATATGGTACCCACACTATCAAAAGGAAATTGCACAAATAGAGAGTGTACAAAGGTCCTTTACTACTAGAATGGAAGACTACTGGGAAAGACTGCAAATTTTCAAAATTATACAGTCTAGAAAGGAGAAGAGAACGCTACATGATAACTAATCATGGAAACAATTACTGAAAACATCATGGAGCTAAAAATATCATAAAGAGCAAGCCGCGGTTGGTTAATAGTGCCCAAAACTATACCAGGAAAACTAAGGAAGGCACACAGGACATTGATCCACTACGCACCAGCATCGATAATGCAGCAACAATTTAATACGCTGACAGCTCATCTATGAAACATATCAGGAGTAAGCGTAGATGTGTTTAAGAATAAGCTCGATAAACACCTAAGATGCATCCTAGACCATCCAAGACTGGAAGATGCAAAATACACTGAAGATGCAAAAGCAACTCTGGTGGATATACGAGGTGCCTTACACTGAGTGACCTGGGAAACCCAAATATAGAATGAAGCAATAAGGTAAGGTAAGGCTTTCTCTCTCTCTCTCTCTCTCTCTCTCTCTCTCTCTCTCTCTCTCTCTGTGGCCTTAAAAAAATCCATCTATTACTACCAAATAGGACGGACGCCCTCCTGATCTCTCTCTCTCTCTCTCTCTCTCTCTCTCTCTCTCTCTCTCTCTCTCATTGTTCAAGACTAAATTTGGCAATAGGACAAAAGATCAGATTTGTTGGAGTATTAAAACAGGAGAGTATCTTTTGAACTTTTCGTCAAGCTATTAGTAACAAAAAACAAAAGCATGCTAACTAGTGTGCTGAGAATTGATAGTCTCAGGCATTCAATCTTTTTTTTTTTTTATTTAATAGTTAATTACATATAAAGCTTTTATAATTAACGAAATTGAATCCGAGAAGAAATAAATATAATATTTTGCGAATAAATAGGAAAGAATGAATTCATCCTTCTAGAGCGTTCATCTTGTCCTGATTAAATCCTAGATTTATATTCTATGAACAATGTTGGAAAAAAAGATAAAGAACATATCAGTTCAAATATTTCATTTAATGTCTGCATTGACTTTGGCATATAAAAGAACAAGGATGAAAAGATTATATGACAACGAACAATATAGTCATTTTAAATATCTCATTCGAAATCTGGGTGCTTACTGGTTTCAATAGATTTATAATACTTACTTATAATACCTACTTATAATACAAAGAGGAACAGATATCTTAATCGTATATATTATTTGTTTTACATATGAATGGAATATTTCATTTGAACTTTCATTCTTCCATTAAAAAAAATCCGAAAGGTAAAGACCAAACTGGAAGTTTTCTGTCCGAAAGACCGCACTGTTAAAAAATAGCTGAAAAAAAAGAATAACTGTTAACAGGCATTTACCACTTTAAAAACAGATATATCGTGGTAAAGGTGATATTAGGGTTACTAACCCGTAAAAGATATTATCAAAGTAAGGTAGATTTACGGTCTTTTGTATTTTACTGAAATATGATTGGGACTAGTATATTTTACGGAGAATTTCCGATTAACACTACGGTTTTTTCTACAGTGTGTGAAACCTATTCATTGTAAACATTGTAATATACTTAGACAAATTTATACCCAAATATGGGTTTCATTCTCTATATTTGTGTTTTTTTTTTTTTTTTTTTTTTTTTTTTTTTTTTTTGTATTTTAATATACATAGCCTTTTTGTTTCGCTTTTATTGGATTCTTCTATTTTTTTTTTTCTAAATATAAGCACTTATGATCTATTTTAGTTTTTGCTATCTGATTCTTGGTGACCAGAAATTTAGGTTCAAGAATAATCGGTCCCAGGAAAATTGGTCTCAGAAAAATCGGTCCCGGAAATTATTAGTAAATTGACCATTGATTTTGTAAAGTTTTTCCTAGTTCTTATCATATTTTTCTCTTCATTACTATAATCCAACAGTAATTGAAAAGAGACATATTCTATGCAGAAGGTAATGGCGACAATATCATTCATTATTATTTAATATATCATTACTTTTTAAAATGTATGCTGACATATTGAAGAATGATTGTGAATGATATGGTCTCCATTATCATTCTCATGAAATGTGTCCATTTCCCAGTTAATGTCGAAATGTAGTATTGAAGAGAGAAAATTAATATGAACAATAAAAAAATTAAAATTAATACCTCTGTGGAAACAATTAGTTTCAATAAAAACTTAATATATGAACAGCACGATATTACATCTTTCCTTCATACCAGTAAAGAGAAAATAACAATGCATAAACCTACTATGGGGAAAATTCTAACTTTTGCAGGCGTTTATGACGTCATGAGATACGAAATCGGAGATTTCCTTTCCTGCTCGCAAGGGGCAGTTATCCTTTGGACCGGAATAAAACTGTTGGATAAGGTAATAAATTTTTGTCTCAAAGAAATCTTTCGGGTGTTTAATCTTTGCAGATTTTTTATCTCTTTAAAATTTTGTATTACACCATAAATACTCTAGGATTACTCGGGCCCAAACGAAAATATAGTCGGTAGTAATTCTGTTTTCGGAATTATTGATATAATTCCTCTTAAATTTTCTATCAACTTTTGAGGATGGATATATCTCCCTTTTCTTCCCAGCGCATACTCCTTGTTTGATTTCTTTTTATGATTTTTTTTCACCAAGTGTTATATTCTTTTTTGTTTTTCCAATAGAAAAATTAAGTTGGCAATCACTGATTTTCTTTCCAAAAGGTAATAAGAGAACATTAATAATCTGCAATAAGAAAATAAGGAAATAGAGGAATTATATGTATAAATACATGTGTGTATAAAGATACGGTATATATATACATATATATATATATATATCTATTTATATACATACATATATATATATATATATATATATGTGTGTGTGTGTGTGTGTGTGTATGTGTGTATATATAAATATGTATATATATATATATATATATAGGGTATATATATATATATATAGGGTATATACATATATATATATATATATATATACATATACATATATATATATATATATATATATGTATATATATATATATATATATACATACATATATATATATATATACATATATATATATATATATATATGTATATATATATATATATATATATGTATGTATATATATATATATATATATGTATATATATATATATATATATATCTATATATGTATATATATATATATATATATATGTGTGGTGTGTGTGTGTGTGTGTAAATATATATATATAATATATATATATAATCTGTATATTGATACGATAACGTGTGTGTTATTTATTTTGTGTGTTATGCTTTAAAGAAAACGGATATAATTTCATAGTATACTCTTAGAAATCCACAATGGACTTTGATTACTTAACGAAAGCACATCTTATATAGATTTTCGATTTTTGTCTTTAGCACCAGATGTGGTTTTTTTTTAAGTATTAGACCAAAAAAAAATGAGTTTTATCAATTTCCATAACCAGAATTTTAAAATTAATCTCAGGACATTT
>NC_090740.1:138586819-138594319 GCF_036898095.1 Palaemon carinicauda | reverse complement strand
AACAAGATTAGCATTTCAGAGAGAGAGAGAGAGAGAGAGAGAGAGAGAGAGAGAGAGAGAAACGTCCCATTGAGATTAAATGAATGTCGGTTTACTGTGATAAACTGGTCTGTTCCCTCCTCCTCTCTGCATTTCATCAACCACACGTTGTAACTGCATTATTGTTGCATGGAACAACCGTAATAGATATTGTTTCCAAGAACATCAACACCTAGATGGAGAACAAGTTCTTTCCATGAATAATTAATGTCAAGCTCGATTGTGGAGTGTTAACGCTGGAACTCCAACTTGTCCTGTCATTCCCCAGTGGTATCGAGGTCTCCACCTTGTTTTGCTATTAGTAATAATTTTTTTTTTTTTTTTTTTTTTTTTTTTTATAAATAAATGATGATATCATTTAGTAGTCATAGAGACAATAATTTATAATGTGTCATTTCTATAATGCATCTGAATACATTATGCATTGTTAAAATTCTCTGCAATTGTACGAAATTTGGGAAAGGTCACACTACCAGTGTATGACATAAATTGTTTTTTCTCTACAAAATTAGATTGAATTTCACCCTTTATTTTTTGCATCTGAATATACGCGAAATTTCAACAAGTCTGACATTTTCTTTTATTATATTCGAAGCCATTCTTCATTGCAAGGAATTTTTTATAAAATAGTTTCCATATAGTAGAGCAAACTCTTTCTAGTACAGTACATATGTTGTTTTTATGTCCTACCTGATTTTTTAATTAGTTCATGTCAAGTAACTTATCATAGGTTTAGTGGATTCAACTATTAGGTGCCTTAAGGAGACACCCCCACCTTTAAAAAGTAAAATTTGGTTAATTACTTAATTTTCAGATAACATATCAACTGCACGTCGATGATCCGTGCGTGCCAAGGACAAAGGTTTTTCATAAAATCGAGCATTTTAATGTCCACACTGCTGACTTTTAAATCAGAGGCGTGTCATTTAATTACCCTTATGTTCTTAACTTTTATCTACTGCTTTATTTTATTTATTTTTATATTTTTTCCAATTTCTTTTGATGCCTTTCTTTGAGGTACGATACGGTTTCCGGTTTGCAGCAGTCTTCCATGAGGACTGAGGAACAACACTGCAGGCAATATAATGGGAACCTTCTAGCTACTCTCTTTCGACTTTAGCTTGCTTTTGCCTTCATTTTCAACATGGCTCCTGATAGAGGGAGGAAGCTTTTTCTTTCAGGCTTCCATTGATGCAGCTAAGGGATTCTAGATACAAAGAAGCAATGTCTACAGTTATATGTTTTGTCTGGTATGTCAAGTCACTGACGGGGATTAAGTTGCTGGAGCCTGTGGAGTGAGGTTTATTTCGCTTCTCACCTGGGTGAAGCGGAATCAGTCCGTATTTATTATTCATTTGGATCATTTTCATTCCTTGTCTTATCTCCGAGGAAAAAAAAATACAAATAACCAAAATTTATGCTGTTTCTGGTTGTATAGTAGAGGGAAATAAGTTCTGTATAATATCTCTTTCTATCGATTCCCAAAAGACAAAAACTTGAAAAGAAATGGGCACACCTCTGTCGCAACGAATTAGAACATGCCTTCTACAAATGGATGTTGCTTTACTTAAAAACCAATATGATTGAAATACAGTGTGCAATGAGATACCTTTATCACAAGCTTTTTTGCACAACAAGGAACAGGAAAAACCTTCTGGACCAACCCGGTGAAATTATGTAGTGCTAGAAAGGGAACTGCGTCTCTCAGCAATGACATTTGCAGCATTCGATGATATCCAGTAAGAACATTCTGTAGTCAGTGAAGACTTGAAAGACATATAATTTCAGGAGGCTCTGGAAAAATTAGTTCTATTGCAAAAAAAAAAAAAAAAAAAAAATAAATAAATAAATAAAATAAATAAATCCTTCAGTAAAAGTTATTAAGAAAAGTACCTGATTCAGATGAAAGAACCTGGATATATTAGATTTCTAAATCCCAAAATCCCAATGAGCACTTGTTTTCCCAAGGGATAAATTCTTTAAGTAATTGGAGAAGATTGAGAAGTTATTTAAGTGCAACCATGGAGAGATATTGTTAAATGCTGGTTATGGAGCCATTACGAAATTGTCTTGTGATGTTAAAGTTTTGCTGATTTACCTGAATTGGTAATAGGTTATTATGTCCGTTGTTGACTGATATTTTAGAATACGTGTTATAAACACAACTGTTAAAAATTTCAGAAATTTTAAAGTAAAATGAATAAATCATAAGTTTAAATTGTATCATTAGATGTCAATGTCCTTATATTTTATATCTATCATCCCATATATACCCTGTATACAAAGTTTTCATTACTATTTTCTAATTTCCTTTGAAATGAATATCTAGTCACAATTATTCACTAGGCGTAATGTTTAATGATTATTGTGAGCAATTGTGCTAAAATAATTTTCAGTCGGACTTTTCCTTATTTTTTTAATGGACCTAAACAATCCTAAACAGTCCTAAGCCATCCTTCTAAAAGACAATCATTAAAACTCTCTCTCTCTCTCTCTCTCTCTCTCTCTCTCTCTCTCTCTCTCTCTCTCTCTACTGGTATTGAATTTAATATTTTCTAATGATCTGTCAAAGAACTTAATCTCTTCATGCCTACTTATAAAGCCATTGACCTCCGATACAAATCAAGAACATCCCATGCAGTATCAGAAAAACGGGGCAGGTATGGAATTTAGAATTTCGTAGGATCTTTTGATTACCTTTTGGTCTTTCTGATTACCCACTGGTCTTTCAGAGACATGCTAATCCGTCTGTTACTGGACCAGATAAAAGGAACATCTACTACGAAAGTCACGAAGATCAAATCTTTATGAAATAATAACATTTAACATCTTATAGCTAGGTTTTTCGGGAATTTTCCAAAGCACGTGTTACACTGCGTATTCTCTGGTGACAAAACTGTCAAATATTCAACTAATACAATTGGTTTTTATTCCTCATTCCTGTATAAATATCAATATGTAAGTAAAAAAATAAAAAAAGTTTATGGAATTTTCCCGTGACCAGTGAAGTGCTTTGATAGTTATTAATAAAGTGAAAAAGTTTAGAGTTCATATAAGTAAAGATAAGTTCATGTATGTACTTGGAATCGAGGAAATGGAGGTAGTGGATATTTTAAAGAAATAGCTATCTATCTATCTATCTATCTATCTATCTATCTATATATATATATATATATATATATATACATATATATATATATATATATATATATGGAAAAAAGGAAGCAGTAAAGCAGATGAATTATTAAGTTAAAAGTATATTAGATGAGAGAGAGAGAGAGAGAGAGAGAGAGAGAGAGAGAGAGATGTGCCAAATAATCGGATGATTCATGGTGGGAGAGAAAAGAATGTTAAAAAAGACTGGTAAAAAACTCTCCTTTATGTGATCTATTTGTAGATGATGGCTGTAAATAAAAGAATTAAGTTTAAGAGATATCGTGGTTTTATTGCAAGCGCTATGAGAAAAATGGAAATGTGTGAAATATGGAACTATATTGAAGAAAAATGAACCAGTGATTATTGATTGGTGAAAATATACAGTTGATATTTTGTGAAGATAGGGGAAAGGTATAATAAAGAATGGGATACATTTAGGAGACTCCAAACTTTGTTGTTGACTAAATGTGTATAGCATCATCAGATGGGAATTTTGTCAAATGTTCAAAGAAGGTATTGATATTTAAATGTATGAACAGTCGTAATGCGTATTTGCACAGTGACGTAGACATTACACAGGCCACGTTTAATAGATTGTGAATAGCTCCATTAACTTTACGGTAAATTTGTGTGAGTGTTTGCGTGCATTCATACGATTATACATATGTTACCCTAAGTGGCGGTGTAATCTGTGTATATGCTCATGTGTGTATTCTTTCTTGAAGTGCAGTATATCTGCTTTGGCCAAATATAAATTTTTCCCATCTTTTGGTGACTTACCTTTGCTGTCAGGAAATCATTAACACAAACAGATCTTTGCCCATTAAACTGAATGAGTAAAAGAGGAACCCTGAAGAGGATATCATTGATTGATACGCAAACATGATAATAGCAATGATGGATTTCAGAAAGACGAAAAAAATCAATATTGCTTCTTATTACATCAACACTTCAATGGCGTTATCCAATTCTTTTAAAAATGTGGTGAAAAACTCTCATCCATTTTGTAATAGGACACTGAAGCTCTTTGGAGCCAGGGTAACTCTCACTCTCTCTCTCTCTCTCTCTCTCTCTCTCTCTGTCTCCAATAAGTAAATTTTCTTGCTTTAGTGAGCTAATGGCGTTAATGGAGGGATTCAAGGAGGGACTTCAGATTTGACTGTTCTCCAAAACCTCTTGGCAAGGAATTATTTTCATCTGAAGAAAATTTGTCGCTTTGAATAATATCTGATCTGGAAATGTTCCAGTATTTTCAAATATTTGTACAGTAGTGGTGATTTTGAACTCTCATTTCTTCATCTAGTCTGCAAACCAATGTTTTTGCAAAAATAAGATCGCTCCTTAATTTGTGACCGAACCGACATTACTATAAACCTAAGGAAAATTGCGAGAGTCATACTAAAATAGAATATCTTGTGTTTCATATCTCCTGGAATTTCCATTAACAAGCGGTAGCACATAAATACAGTAGATATTACATCCCCTGATAAAACAAGGTACATTGGGATGAAGTTTTTAAAGCATTTCTTTTTACTTTCTTCATCTTTCAATAGGTTAACTAGTTGAGGCAGACATTTACTTTGTGTACAAATATACATTTGCAACGATATTGCACTGATAATTAGATTGGATTTCAGTATTCTCATAAGTACAGATGTAGTGCTACTTAAAAAAAAAAAAATAGTGGACAAGATTAATACAACAAATCACGATCACCAGAGCTGTGAGTGAGAATGACCAGATCGTCCTAAATAAAGTTTTCTTGATGTGCACTTGTTTGAGGTCTTCCGTTCCCAAACTGCTGTTCTTTTCAAACACCTTAAGTATTAGAACACATTTTCTTGTCTTGACAATATATGGAAATCCTCCTGGAATATTTATTACGAACAAAATAATCTTAATAGAATTTTTGAAGGCGTCAAACATTTTCTAGTTATGGTACCAAAGGGAGATTAGCAAATTATTACTTTTAAGAAACAATTATGGTGAAAATACTCAAAATTACTTCAAATGTAACTGCCATCTGCTTACCCTCGTTTCACTGGCTCACTGACAGCAATTTTATTATTCTGTATTGGGATAGACTTCCTTGGGTTTACTCGTGTTGTCTATGGATATTTCATATCACCTTCTTCATAACTACAAGACGTATTTCTTACAACATTCAGAACGGCAGGAGGGGAGTCATTAAATATTAATGAAACAATTAATTACTTTAGGTTTGCTCGACTTGTTTACTATTCGGAGCAACGTCGATTTTGTGTTTGCTATATAGTAATTTTTTACCTAGAATATTATGCTGTCCAAGCTGATTATTATGAAATTAATTAGATTACATGCAGTTTATGATATAGAATTAATTTTATAGGTATTCAATAGTTCCTTAAAAACGGTAAGAATTTGTACATTCTCTTTCTATAGTAATTTTCACGATGATAAATTAGTTACTAATGATTGAACTTTCTCGAAAACTGGTTATTGATCTCTCAAGGCAGGTCCATCAATTAATGTAACTAAAATAAGCCACAAACAATTGTCATTGCCAATCAAAGGGGAACCAGATATACTGAAGAGTTACCAACGACTAAAATAAACCTCCTCTCTTCTACGCATCAAACTTGAAAAATCTCTATATTGATGCATCCCTTTAACTTTATCAATGCATCTTTGATTATTATTATTATTATTATTATTATTATTATTATTATTATTATTATTATTATTATTATTATTATTATTATTTTTAGTAGCATTAGTAGTAGTAGTAGTAGTAGTAGTAGTAGTAGTAGCTAAGCTACAACTTTATTTGGAAAAGCAAGAAGCTGTAAACACAAGGGCTTCAACAGGGAATATAGCTCGGTGAGGAAAGGAAACAAGGAAATGAATAAATGATATGGGAAATATATGAACAATCAAAATTGAATATAAATAAATAACAATCACAAAATAAAATATTTAAAAAAAAAAACAGTAATAAAATAAATATTTTGAAAACAGTAACGAAATGAAATATTTATAAAACAGTAAAAAAAAGTTTTAAACAATTAATAAACAGTTCGTGAGTATTTCTTTTTTAATCAATTACATTATTTGTTTAATTCCAAAGATCTATATTAATATCATATGTAAAAATTCATGATGGTCAAACTTCATAAACATTTTTCTAAGGCAAACATAATTATAAATATATTAATAATTAATGAATGAAAAATACTCAAAATTTAAATTGCCTTAGGATAATTTTAAAGTCCTACTAAATAGAGATATATAAAAAATGTCAAAAATCTGGTTTGATAATGATGTAAAGATATGGTTCCAATTCAGGCTCTGGCAGATCCCTTATATCCTGATTTTCCTTTGGGAATTGGATTTCAATAGTTTACCAAATTTGAATTTATAAACTATTCTGAATTCTAAATATGAAAGTATGAAAGTTATGAAAGATAGCAATACAACTTTCAGAAGGAGACAGTCATTAAATACTTAGTAATTAAGTATCGTAGATGATATAAAAGGATTACGAATATAAATACATGATCCTCAATTCAAAGTGAACATGTAAAGTCATCAGAATATACTTACATATCTCTTGATGGCCAAGTGGTTTGTCAAATTTGTAAATCTTTATCAATTCAGAGGCAGAGACACAAATTCTGGTCGAGATATATGTAACTGTTATAATTGAAAATTTCTATAATATTCATTAAAAGACAAATTATATTCTACATTGAAAAAAAAAAGATCATTCAATGTATGTACATAGAAGTCACTATGTGTTAGTTTTTTTTTATTCATTTCTTTATTTTTTTGTTAAAATAAGGATGTATTTGAGAATGAATGAAATCATTCGTCAATCCTTATACTAAATATAAACATGGAGATATGAAGCTAAGTACTATAAAAAGGGGATTTTTGGAGAGAAAATCCATAGTAATGTGATATCAAAATAGTTCTTTGATAAATACAATTAGAATAACATTACTCCATAATTAATAATTGTTAGCTTTATCTAATTCAGAGAAATGCAAGGGATATGTACTTACACCTTCTCCCTAAGTTGAAGAGATGAATTTTTTCACTGTTTGACTTCAATGATTAGAGGATTGAATGCTTTTCATTTTCAGCCTCTGTAAGGAACAACGAAATACAAACTTTTGTAAAACTATGCAATGATTTTCACAACCGGATGACCTTCCTGCTGTCAACCCTTCCTATTTTTACGAACTTTGGACAGGCACCTAGCCATGCTGGCTTGTCTCCCAGGACGGGAGACAAGCCCATGAAAAAGATTTTTGAGAACAAAAT
>NC_090740.1:138579319-138581819 GCF_036898095.1 Palaemon carinicauda | reverse complement strand
GCTGAAGAAAAGCTCCCTAGAAAGGGAGACAGCAAGTCTGCTAACCATTTTGATATATTATATATAAATGACCCTTTACATGAGACGATTGGGCGTAAGGGAATACCGTCCTTATGAGTTTTTGGGAGCCCGTAAAAATATGGCAACGAGGGTTCATGACTTTGAATTTTTCTAAGACCTCGATGTCTTTTTTATTATTTCCGATTTTTCTTACGGATTTGAAAAACTCCGGAGCAACAGAGTTACGGGGATCTTTTGTTAGCTTTTCATATGTAGTGTCATCGTTTAAGAGTTGTTGAACTTTGTTGACATACGTCTCTTTATCAAGAATGACTATTTTTCCGTCTTTATCCGATTTTGTGATGATGATATTATCGGTTTTGTTTAATGAAAAAATTGCATTATGAAACATTCTGGGAAGCGGATTTTTACTGTTACTTTGTTCTAATGCATTTAACAAGATTCCTTTTAGGCAAGTTTCATCTTTTTCAAAATTGTTTTTAGAGAAATGTTTATCGAAGGCCACCACATAATCAAAATGACTTTCCCGTCCGGGTTTTCATAGCAAACGAGATACCTAGATTCAGAGCTGTTTGCTCATTCACTGTGAGTGGACGGTTCGATAAATTTAAAACGTTATTTCCAATCCTAAATTATTCCATGTACTATTTCGTATGAGTCTTTCTAATTTATTATTCAATTTCTCGGAGTGAGTCACACTACTATTAATAGCACCAGTCAGCACATATGAAGAAAGATCTCTGTACATACCATCAAAATAAAAGAGAGATAGAATCCGGCGTTTACAAACGTACCATGTAGAGATTGTGAAAAAGTGTACGTTGGGCAAACTGGCCGTTCGCTATCTCAAAGATTATCCGAACACAAAAGATCTGTTAGATATGGGTATGAAAACTCGGGGATTTTCATTCACCTTAGGGATTTAGGGCACCAGATTAACTGGAGTGAGTCGTCTTTGCTTTTTAAGAGTACCTGTCCGTACAGAAGGAAAATCCTGGAATCAGCCATCATAAATCAATCAAACACAATGAACCTATGTGGGGGCCAATGGAAAGCTGACACAGTGGACAATACTCTTCTCAACCCTATCATTAAGAAGATAATCCACGGAGACCGACCACCAGACATGCATCAGAGGTCAAGACTTCCTCCAAGCGGCTCAACAATAAGAACACGCACCTGGATGTAATTAAATTTGGCTAATCCTTCCAGCAATTATAACAACTATAGAACAATTGAACACACCCTTTTGCTTTCATATATAAACCGTCACTCTCCACTGTAAGCCTCTACGGGCCAACCAAGGGAAAGGCCCGTGCCAACAACAAGTGTTGGCTTTAATACCCCAACAACAACAACACTGTAAGCCTCACTTGTACTTTACATCCTGAAGAGGGTCGATGTTTATTGACCGAAATATAGTGTGATTTATTCATATTTCCTGTGTTTCTTTTATGGGCCTTTTTGAAAAAAACATGTTAAACTGTTCGATTACAGTTATAAATAAGACATATATTTATATATATATACATATATATATATATATATATATATACATATATATATATATATATATATGTGTATATATATATATATATATATATATCTATCTATCTATCTATATATATATATATATATATATACATATATATATATATATATATATCAACGATACAATGCAAACATCTGAAAGATTGAAACATGAAGTTACTACCTCGAACTCAAGTACATTAACTTTCTATCAAAGCATCAACTCAGAATTTAACGTTCATGACATTCATAGTAAAGAAAATAAAAACACATGTAAATTTAGTTGTAGAGAACGGATTTTTTGCTATTGAGTGTGGCCCTTAAAAGAAAAGTGTGAAGGGAAAATTAATTGCATAGGAGAGGTTGTGTGTGTGTGTGTGTGGTCAAATACAACCTGAGCCACATATAAATGAAGCATGCCTGAGGACCAACCAGTTTCTGACAGAGTATGATATCTCATCAATGAGTTATTTCTAAGGTTTTCAAATAATGACATGCAAACACTCTTATTGTGCCTCGGCCCCCTAACTTCATTTTGGGGAAAATGTTTAATTTTGTGTTACAATATCAATGCATTTCCTATCTAATATGAATATGCGATATTTATTAGTCTATAATATATTATTGATTTCATGTGTTAATGTGTTAATAGAATTGAATATTCTAAAAAGCTCTATATATGATCTAGTTTGTATTATTTAGAGTATTGTTGTCATTTATTATAAATACAGTTCTTTTTTATAGTTTTTTTCTTTTATTTTAGGAAATTAGACTTCTAAAATGAGTTCAAGTGTTTTGACCGTTTTGTAATTTTATAATTTTGTATTCGATGTTTCTACCTATCTATCTATCTATCTATTTATCTATTTATCTATATATATATATATCTACATATATATATATATATATATATATGTATGTATGTATGTATAGTATACAGTCTATACAC
>NC_090740.1:138564319-138571819 GCF_036898095.1 Palaemon carinicauda | reverse complement strand
ACCTTCTTTAGCAACAACCATTTTCCATTCTCTCAACATGGCCAAACCACCCTCAACACATTCATATCCACTCTAGCCGCTAACTCATTTCTTACACCCGTTCTCTCCCTGACCACTTCGTTCCAAACCCTATCTACTCGAGATACACCAGCCATACTCCTTAGACACTTCATCTCAAACACATTCAATTTCTGTCTCTCCATCACTTTCCTTCCCCACAACTCTGATCCATACATCACAGTTGGTACAATCACTTTCTCATATAGAACTCTCTTTACATTAATGCCCAACCCTCTATTTTTTACTACTCCCTTAACTGCCCCCAACACTTTGCAACCTTCATTCACTCTCTGGCTTACATCTGCTTCCACTCCACCATTTGCTGCAACAATAGACCCCAAGTACTTAAACTGATCCACCTCCTCAAGTAACTCTCCATTCAACATGACATTCAACCATGCACCACCTTCCCTTCTCGTACATCTCATAACCTTACTCTTACCCACATTCACTCTCAACTTCCTTCTCTCACACACACCCTTCCAAATTCTGTCACTAGTCGGTCAAGCTTCTCTTCTGTGTCTGCTACCAGTACAGTATCATCCGCAAACAACAACTGATTTACCTCCCATTCATGGTCATTCTCTCCTACCAGTTTTAATCCCCGTCCAAACACTCGAGCATTCACCTCTCTCACCCACTCCATCAACATACAAGTTAAACAACCACGGCGACATCACACATCCCTGTCTCAGCCCCACTCTCACCGGAAACCAATCACTCACTATATATATATATATATATATATGCACATTGCATATATATATATATATATATATATACTTTTATATATATGTATGTATATATATGCATACATAAATATGTATATATCTATCTATCTATCTATCTATATATATATATAGATAGAATGAATGAATTACTACCAATTGTGTCACGTGGTGGCCCGGGGAAATCTGGTAAAACTCGCTGGTAAAGAGACTGATGTCTCACCAGGTCAATCCTCGGACAGCTAGATTAGTGTCAGGTTCAGATTTCCTTTAATGGGCTCTCGTGGCATGGTTGGTTTCGACCTGGCCTTTCATTAGAAGGGGCTAGCGTTCGATCCCAAGTATGAGCTAGAAATTTATTTCTATTTGAACACGATGTTGTGTTGATATTTATCCATATTGACTCTTTAGGGGGTAATTTGAATGAATTACTACCAATTGTGTCACGTGGTGGCCCGGGGAAATCTGGTAAAACTCGCTGGTAAAGAGACTGATGTCTCACCAGGTAAATCCTCGGACAGCTAGATTAGTGTCAGGTTCAGATTTCCTTTTATGGGCTCTCGTGGCATGGTTGGTTTCGACCTGGCCTTTCATTAGAAGGGGCTAGCGTTCGATCCCAAGTATGAGGTAGAAATTTATTTCTATTTGAACACGATGTTGTGTTGATATTTATCCATATTGACTCATTAGGGGTAATTTGAATGAATTACTACCAATTGTGTCACGTGGTGGCCCGGGGAAATCTGGTAAAACTCGCTGGTAAAGAGACTGATGTCTCACCAGGTAAATCCTCGGACAGCTAGATTAGTGTCAGGTTCAGATTTCCTTTTATGGGCTCTCGTGGCATGGTTGGTTTCGACCTGGCCTTTCATTAGAAGGGGCTAGCGTTCAATCCCAAGTATGAGGTAGAAATTTATTTCTATTTGAACACGATGTTGTGTTGATATTTATCCATATTGACTTATTAGGGGTAATTTGAATGAATTACTACCAATTGTGTCACGTGGTGGCCCGGGGAAATCTGGTAAAACTCGCTGGTAAAGAGACTGATGTCTCACCAGGTAAATCCTCGGACAGCTAGATTAGTGTCAGGTTCAGATTTCCTTTTATGGGCTCTTGTGGCATGGTTGGTTTCGACCTGGCCTTTCATTAGAAGGGGCTAGCATTCGATCCCAAGTATGATGTAGAAATTAATTTCTATTTGAACACGATGTTGTGTTGATATTCATCCATATTGACTCATTAGGGTAATTTGAATGAATTACTACCAATTGTGTCACGTGGTGGCCCGGGGAAATCTGGTAAAACTCGCTGGTAAAGAGACTGATGTCTCACCAGGTAAATCCTCGGACAGCTAGATTAGTGTCAGGTTCAGATTTCCTTTTATGGGCTCTCGCGGCATGGTTGGTTTCGACCTGGCCTTTCATTAGAAGGGGCTAGCGTTCGATCCCAAGTATGAGGTAGAAATTTATTTCTATTTGAACACGATGTTGTGTTGATATTTATCCATATTGACTCATTAGGGGTAATTTGAATGAATTACTACCAATTGTGTCACGTGGTGGCCCGGGGAAATCTGGTAAAACTCGCTGGTAAAGAGACTGATGTCTCACCAAGTAAATCCTCGGACAGCTAGATTAGTGTCAGGTTCAGATTTCCTTTTATGGGCTCTCGTGGCATTGTTGGTTTCGACCTGGCCTTTCATTAGAAGGGGCTAGCGTTCGATCCCAAGTATGAGGTAGAAATTTATTTCTATTTGAACACGATGTTGTGTTGATATTTATCCATATTGACTCATTAGGGGTAATTTGAATGAATTACTACCAATTGTGTCACGTGGTGGCCCGGGGAAATCTGGTAAAACTCGCTGGTAAAGAGACTGATGTCTCACCAGGTAAATCCTCGGACAGCTAGAGTAGTGTCAGGTTCAGATTTCCTTTATGGGCTCTCGTGGCATGGTTGGTTTCGACCTGGCCTTTCATTAGAAGGGGCTAGCGTTCAATCCCAAGTATGAGGTAGAAATTTATTTCTATTTGAACACGATGTTGTGTTGATATTTATCCATATATATATATATATATATAAACATACTTATCAATATATATATATATATATATATACATATATATATATATATATATATACAGAGAGAGAGAGAGAGAGAGAGAGAGAGATAGATATATATTTATTATATATACACTTGGATATATATATATATATATATAAACACACACACCACACACATATATATATATATATATATATATCGTAGCAACAAAACTGTTAGGATCTAACAGACAGCGAGGGGAATGAAAAAAAAATTACCAAGTAATGAGTTTACACACTAGCAGTTGAGAGAAACAATGTCACTAAAATTCCAACAATCTAAAACATGAGATGGCAAGCCTAAACAGGTTGTTCTATTATCTGGGTGGATAGAGAGAGAGAGAGAGAGAGAGAGAGAGAGAGATAAGAAAACCAATAGCATTAAATTATATGAATGTGTATTAAACACCTGTGGTACATGACTCTCCCTAACTTGAAAAAGACATATATGTGAAATAGGGTTCCATGCTTTAGAGATACAAACAGTAGGTTTTAGGTGATGAGTTGTAATCCACTCTTCTTTGACAAAAATGTTGATTAATAAAGCTTTCTTTGTACAATGGATCACTATCGGATGTCAGCGGTGGCTTGCTAGTATCATTTCAAATGAATGCATTATTTTGCAGGGTCTTATATTTCTGGCAGTATAGTATAAATTTTCATAAAACGTGACTTAGTCGCTGGAGATTGACGAAGGATATTGCAGATGGAAAATATTTAGCAGCGTTGACCATTAAGCTACCACATAAAATTTCAGTTTCCAACATATAAATGTCATCCTTAGGAGTGGTCCATAATCACAGGAAGACTCTGGGGAGCTGAGTAAACCAGATGGAGTCATTGGTGAGGGACATCCAAGCTGCTTTGAGGGTGCGATGAAAACATTTATCCATTACATTGACTCATTAGTTGTAAGTGGGCCTCTGATATTTTGGAATGCGCAGAAGATTCTCTAGAGAAGTTCTCAATTAAGAGGTGAAAGTAGTACCCCTGTAAAAAATAATATGCTCAATTATACCAAATCTCACTCTCCAATCTGAGAGTAAGGCAGACGATGCGGACGTTGAAGTTTGCATAGGAATAACATTTTTCCAATGAGTAGAGCGGTCAATGATAGTAAATGGGTAATAGTAGTCTTGTGACGTGGGTAGTGGAACTGCTGCATCAGGAGGAATATGGCTAAGATGACGCTGATGATGAGTAAAGGTGCCAACACTTGAATCCATGTCGATGTACTTTTGAAGTCTGGGATGAAGTTGGCCTACAAGCATGAATTCAAGCCTTAGCATACTTAGTAATGCAGTGCCAGAGTAACTCATTTTTCAGTAGCTATGCAGCAGATAGGTACAAGAGATGTGGAAGGTTATGGATGCAATCAAACACCTGTCAAGGTATTGGCACATGGATCCATGGTCATTGTCTACCAGTATTATCATCTCGGAGGAGGGTAACGTTGGAGTCGTCAAAGGCAATCTCTTCCAAATGGAGGGATATGCAGGATGTGTTACTTGCATGGTACTGTGGATCTTTTTGTTGGGGTTCTTACAAGGCATTCCAATCCAATCCCAGGTGAATGGGGACCAATGTGTTTTTTGATAGGGCATTGGCAACAGAATTGAATATTCTTAGTACGTGTTGAAGGGTGTAGTTATACTCAGCCACAGCAGAAAGGTGTTGGCATTGAACGTCAGACATTGCTTCGAATCGTCAAATAAAGGCATGCATCAGCAGCCTGCAGTACTTGCAAATGACAAAGAGTGTACCTTTTTAGAAGTGATGAAAGTGACGGAAAACCAAATGCACCACCAGCAATTCACATTCAAAGGTAGAGTGGCCGGATTCCACCTTGGACAGTTCCCTACTTAAGAGGAGCTATAGGTGGTGCTAGCAGTTGACCACCTACTTGAGTACTGCCACCAATAGCGATAATACTAGCATGAGTGGACAGAAGAAGTTGGCCATGTGGCATGGGAAAAGTAAGGTAGGGCATTCTTTATGTTGCTTAAGGCCTTTTTTTAAAGGGCACCACACTTCATGTCTTTTGGCTTGCTCTTCAGCGAGGCGTAGAGTGGTGTTGACTTGCAGATATCTTGCACAAGAATTCCTTCAGTGCTTTGACAGTTGAGGTTGTGGGGAAGTACTGAACCGCTGCTACCTTCTCAGGGAAAGGGTTGACAGCATCAGGAGTGATTTAGTGGCCTACGAACGATACTCCATCGACAACAAAGTACACATGTTATAACAGACTTTGAGGCTGTTCTGTTCAAGGTGGATGAGAACATTGCATAGGTAAGGGGGGTGTATCTCCTTGGAGGAAGAGAACACAAATTTGTATTGTCTGTGGATGTAGGATATAACAATGTTTTGTTGAGGAGGGGGTAGTGATCTGGTTCTTTTTGCACATTCAGAAGCCTATAATCCACAAATGGGGACGAAGCGTAAGGGTGACGGCCAGGGGCTTAAATCCTTTTGGCAAAGGCCGATTTTTTCTATTTTGAAGAACGTTTGTTTATTGGGTACCAAACGATCTAGAGCCAGACACCTCAATCATGCAAACAATGGGGGCCCCGTCATCTTGATATGGTGATAAATACCGTGGTTTGCGGGAAACATGGATGTTTGCCGAAGTTCAGGATGGAAAACTTCCATGTACGAAGTAAGGAGGTAGGCATACGCCTTCATGGGTGCACTGAAGTCAAGTTCAAGGTCAGAGGGCTTGGGTTAAAGAGGTGTTGATGAGTACCAGTCACCATTAACTAATCGTCTACTCCCCGCATCAACCAAGAACGGGAAATGGGTGAAAAAATCTGCCCCTAGTAATGGCAATATTACGTCAGCAATAAAAAATTTCCTAAGGAGCCTCGATGGCTGAGTCAGTTTGGGCAGCAAGCTCGGACTTAGTAGAAGTGTGGTGCGGGTTCAACTCTGCACCCGACCAGTCAGAAAGGCAGACACTTTGCTATCTATGTAGACACCTCAGGATTATGCATGTAATCGACGTATAGGTTTGTGTAAACTAAAGGGGTGTTACAGACTAATACACACACAAACACAGCCTTTTCAACACCTTCAAAAAACATAACAGACACCACACACGTGTCAAACTGTCTACCTAACTACGCCATGAATCCTTGCTGCAGGGAGGAAGGGCGATGGTGGCTGGTATAACACAATCATACACTACAGGGGTATAAGTGATGTAAGGCAGGGCAACCGGTCAGGACTACGGTCCTCCCCAAATGCCAAAGCAGTCCTTCAAAAGAAGGCAACAGTGTGACCCCACATGAATGGGAAAAAAAGCATGCTAATAGAAGAAGAAGAATAAGGAATTTCCTATGGTATCTGCTATTCCCAAATGATAGTGTGACTGTGTCATCTGTGTGTGTGGGGATCTCAAATCTCTGGGCAACTGCAAGGCGAGCTACATTAACCTTAGAATAACTATGTCATATACTGGAGAGTGACCTTGATAAAATGGAATGACAAGCATGTGTGTCTACCAAAAACCCAAAACCTGTACCTGCATCATGTAAAGAAAGAAAAAATAGTAATAATAATTTACAAGGGAAGCAACCTTCACAAGCGATGGCCTACTTATCTCTTTTTTGGATATTGACAACAGTTGGCACATTTCTTTGCTGCGACCCTGAATATATAGGTGTATTAACAGTACTGCAACTGATGACGTCAGTAAATGGCTGGGGAGGGCATTGTTTGTGGCACGAGCGATGGGTATCATATATGGTTGATGAGGAGTTTTGTCGCCTCTCTGGCACATCACAGGCCGGTCATCTGTATCTTGTCACGTTCATATCAGCTTTGGTCAGTGTTGAGTAGCTTTCCTCTTTATCATGAATGGATACATTGATGGAAGTATTGAAGGTGATAAAGTGGCTGTCCATAGGGGCCTCGAATTTGGTCATTGGGTCCTTCATGGTCAAGGTATTGACACTAGTAATGGCGGTGCATTCAGATTCTGGTAGGCATCGTACCCAAGGGATATGAAGTAGGTTCACTTCCCAAGAAGAACCGTCTGCAACAGTTTGCAAGCAAGCGATACTGGTCTTTTCTCTGTTAATGGGAGAAGACTTTTGGTTCCTCAATGGATGTTGAGAGAGTTGAAAAAAGGTGACTTCAATAGTGAGTACTGCTGAAGGAGGTATTTCTTTTTTGTTGCAAAGCCAATCGGAGTGTTATGGGAAAGTGTCCCTGGGATCATCGCAAAAACATAGTCTGCATTGCTGCTTGAGGAGCTCACACAAGTAAATTTGGTCAACCATGTAGCCTTTTAGGTATTAAAATACCAGTGGAAAATAAATCATTTAGTAGTATTTTATTTACAACTGTATCAAAAGCAGCAGTAAGATCAAGTTATAATAAAATACCACATTTGCTTTCATCCATCATTTCAAGTATATAATTTACAACCGAAGAGAGAGCTGTCTTAAAAGAGTATAATTTTCTGTAAGCAGAGTGATTGTCTGACAAAGCTCCTATTTCTACTAAGTGACTGATTAGTTGTTCAAGAATTACGTATTTTAGCACTTTTGAAATAAAGGATATATTCAAAATACGTCTATACGAGCTTAATTAATGATAATCTCGA
>NC_090740.1:138549319-138551819 GCF_036898095.1 Palaemon carinicauda | reverse complement strand
GATAACAGGAACAACACTACTATATAGTTGTGACCAATTCAAGCATAAGATACCAGGCAAAATCCCATTCCAGTTTGCGTGAGATTTCATATAAAGTGTACAAGAGTATGATACATCAGGGACATGCTACTGAGTCTTCACTACTCATGAAATCAAGGCATGATCAGATGTCCCAACTGGAGACCAACCTTACATGTTATAACCGCAGGGGAGTCGATGTATACGAGGTCCAAGCAATTATCAGACTGTGTGTAGCTTCACTTATGATTTGCTCACAGCCTGATTCAGAGGAAAAGTTAAAAGCTCTTAAGCCATGGTGATCGGTAGGAGAGATAGAACTTAACCACTCCCTATGGTGAGCATTGAAATCACCAACAAAGACAAAGGAAACTTTTCAATAATATTTTTGTATGTTAGCCATAAGGGTAGATCACCATTTATGTTCTTGGGTCGTAACAGAAAGGGTTTCTTTTATGGTTAACTTGTATTCTTGGTCAGTTGAAGCATAATCTCTCTGAGCAAAATCTCTAAGCTGAGAATAGTTACTACAGACAGATCAACCTGATCTATTACCCTTCAAAAGATGATAGGCCGCCTCTTCTCAAATAAGCACGTCTAAAATTATCATTGAATCAGGGTTTCTCCTTCACTCGGTATATTAGCACACAAGAAGAGATACACCTATCAGTTATGTAGAGTGGATTCTCATTTAAAGGGACAAAAGTATCAACACACTATTTAATTATGACCAATTCAGGTACAAAAGATCATGCGAAATCACATTCCATTTTGCTTGAGATTTCATATAAATTTTACAAGAGTATGATGCATCAGGGACAGACTGCTCAGTCTTCACTACTAATCAAATCAAGGCATGTCTGATCTCCAACTGGAAAACCAACCTTACATGTTATAACACCAGGGAAGTCAGTGTATACGAGGTCCAAGCAATACCAGACCGGTGAGTAGCTTCACTTATGATTTGCTCACAGCCTGATTAAGAGGCAAAGTCTAAAGCTCTTATGTTATGGAGATCGTTAGTAGAACTTAACCAATCCCTATGGTGAGCATAGAAATCACCAAAACAAAGACAAAAGAAGCCTTCTTTCATCTTGTTGTATCTTAGCCATAATGGTAAGATTAAAATCGAAGATAGAATCATCCATATCTGGATTCCGGTAGATCGAACACAAATAAAAGTTGTTATGCTTGCCACAAACTTTATTACTTGAATCTCACTAATATATATCATTGCAGTACTTATGAGAAGCAGAGTACTTAGTCTTAATATAGACCGCCATTCCCCTGGCCCTAGGGACGGCATCACGTTTCAACATTATTGGTTTCTTAAAACCAGTTATAAGGAGCTCAGATGAGTGTCTTATATTAGAAACCAAAGTTTCTAGGAACAAAGAATATCAAACTGTCTAGACGCAACTGTAAGGTCTTGAATATTTGCATGAAGACCACGAATATTGCGATACAGTAAGCGACATTGACGAAATCTAGGACAAACTGGTCCAAGCTTTGGCTCAATGTCTCAGAAAGCATAATAATTGATGGTAATAAAAAAAGAAACATCATACTTAGAAACTAGATTAACAAGAATTATAACAAAAACAATATATACAGAATATAAATAGAGTGATGAACAAACCATTAGATATAGAAAAAAAAAAGTCGGAAAACTGGTCAACATGAAAGCCTATACACAATGCAAGGTTGAATACCCTCCAGGATAGCCACTTCAAATGAACGGAGAACAGTAAGGAGGGTTTCGAGAAGAGAAAAAAAAAATCAAATAAGGAAAAGACAATCCCTTGATAACCACCAGGCATACATAGCCCTTCTATTAAGCTTCCCAACACACCATTTCAAAAAAACAAGCAGAAGAGAAAAATAAATAAGATAGAATAGTTTGTCAGAGTGTACCGTCATGCAAAAGAACTCTACCCCATGACCGTGAAACACCATGATACAGAGACTATGGCACTACCGAAGACTAGACAACAATGGTTTAATTTCGGAGTGTCCTCCTCCTAGAAAAGCTGCTTACCATAGCTAAAGAGTCGCTTCTACCCTTATCAAGTGGAAAGTACACTGAACAATTACAGTACAGTAATTAACCCCTTGGGTGGAGAAGTGTTTGGTATTCTCATTGTTGTCAGGTGTATGAGGAAAGATGGGAATCTGCAAGGAATAGGACAGAAAATGCAGTGTATGTGTAGGCAAAGAAAAAATAAGCTGTAACCAGAGAGAGAGAGGGGGATCCACATAATACTGTCTGGCCAGTCAAGGGATCCAATAACTTTTTCATCAATTTGTACAAACAGAGGGAAGAAAATAACTCTAATATTTTAATAGTGCTATGAAATAGATAATAAACTTATTATTATTTTTCACCAGCATACCATAACAGAGAAAGTAATATGATTAGATTCTAGTTTGATGAGAATATATCACAAAATTTACTTTTGTTTCTTGTCAATGAATCTGCTCA
>NC_090740.1:138526819-138539319 GCF_036898095.1 Palaemon carinicauda | reverse complement strand
GCACCTTTCCTCAACCTCAGCGTCTTTTTGCACACATCCACGTCGACATTGTAGGTCCCCTACCCACATCACAAGGACATCGTTACCCGTTTGCCGTCATCGACCGCTCCACTCATCAGACTGAATCCATTCCCATGGAAACTGCAATGTCCGCCTCATGTACATCTGCCTTACTTTCAGGATGGATTGCAAGATTTGGTATCCCTGAGCATATTACTTTTGATAGGGGTACCACTTTCACCTCTCAATTGTGGTCATCATTAGCGAATCTCCTGGGCATCACCCTACATCACACAACGGCCTACAACCCCGCTGCCAATGGAATGGTTGAACGTTTTCATCGCACCCTCAAAGCAGCTTTGATGTCCCGCTGCAAGGATTCCAACTGGTTTACTAAGCTTCCCTGGGTCCTCCTGGGACTAAAGACCACTCCTAAAGATGCCCTCAACGTCTTGGCATCTGAAATGGTGTATGGCAATCCGTTAGTCGTTCCTGCCAATTTTTTTTCCTTCTACAACCTCCTACAACGATCTCCAGCGCATACGCCACGTCGTGGGAAAATTTACTTCATGCCGCCAGACGTACAAGCCCCCAGCTAGTGACGTTTCGCAGGAAGGCGTACGTGTAGAGTGCAAGTCTGTCGTTATTTGATGCTTCGCTGGGGGCTTGTACGTCTGGCGGCATGGAGTAAATTTTCCCATGACTTGTTTTTCTCAACAAAGCTATATATCAGTTTAGTGAGATCAGTATTACTGTATGGAAATAAGTCGTGGTATGACAGTGAAGCAATATCCAATAGATTATGTAGATTCATGTGCAAAGCCTTCTGAAGAATAATAGGAGTTAAAGGGCAGGAGAAGTTTAGAAGTGAAACTATAAGAGAGATTACTTGAGTGTCATCTGTGGATGAGATCATGATGAGGGGTAGATGGAGATGGTTTTGGTATGCTCTCTGCAATCCCCGTGAGAGATTAGTTCACCAAAATTTCAACTGGGATACACAGGGCAATAGAAGAGTTGACATATCTAGGTCTACATGGCTGAGGAAAATGAAGCGTGCAGTAGGAGATAATGAATGGAGAAGTATTGAATTGAAATCTCTAGGTAGAGATGACTGGCAATATCTAACAAAGGCCCTTTGCATCAATAGGCATAGTGGGAGATGATGATGATGATGAGGATGAAAAGTTTAACCTTTAACTGGTATTTTTTCCTAAATAACTTAAATACTATTTTGGCCATGTAAATTCTAAATATTCATAAATATTCTGTTAATGAACTTCTTTTTTGCTATTATTATGAATTAAGGTTATTCTTCACTTTCACACACAATATATATATATATATATATATATATATATATATATATATATATATATATATATATATATATATATATATATATATATATATATACATATATATATATATATATATATATATATATATATATATATATATATATATATATATATATATATATATATATATATATATATGTAAACATATATATATACACACACACACTATATATATATATATATATATATATATATATATATATATATATATATATATATATATATATATATATAGATAGATAGATAGATAGATAGATAGATAGATATTTATCTGGTTCTAGATCTACTGTTTACGTTTATATACCAACTTCCGGAATAAATATAATTTGAAAACACTGTTCTTAATATATCCCGATGTAACGTTCAAATATACAGTGCAACATATTCAATATGTCATTTACGTTATTCCATAATATCTATATCTATCCCCTTTTTGGGGGGAGTGGCCTATATAACATGTTTATGTAATTAATGTCAAAGCAACTTTATTTGATTATTTGTGTTAGTAAGCTTAAAAGGGTCTGCATAAACTCATGATGGTAAATATCTAAAAGTTTACTCCTAGTTTTAGACAACTGTTCAAATTTATTAGTAGTTCCACAAGGAACAAATTCTTTATCCTCGGGTAAGGTTGATAAATCTGGAATGACATTGAGGGAGGAAAGCTCATTCCCTCTAATTTACATTTCGGGTGTTATTGGTTCGGGAAGGTCTTCCACTGCACTATCCCTATGAGCCTCTTTAAAAGATATTGGCCGTTTGTTTACAAAGTGGACAACTTGACACACAGTAAACACAAAATCAAAGAAAGAAAGAATATTGTTCTTGATGGACCCATATAGATGCCTCTTTGTTAACTTAACACAAACCTCGACCAAGGAGCCTAACTGACTACACCCTTTAAAATACTGTTGAAAAGTCAAAGGTTTAACACCTCTCTCCTCAAAATACAATTGAGTGTAGGGATCACTCAAAATTAAGTTATAACATTAGCTCCTGCAACTATTTGTGACCCTATGTCACTAATGCATAACTGTGGAATGCCAAATTCAAAGCAATGAATAGAAAATGCCCTTAAAAAATCAGGCACACTAAGTGTTCTACAAATTTTCAAATTAACTGCACGAGACCAAGTGCAAGTAAAACTTAATAGCCATACCTTTACATTTTCTTTCTTTAGTTTAACTGTAAAAGGACCTATATAATCAACGAAAATATTGCCGAAAGGTACAGCTGGTGGGTCTTCCCTGAATTCCCTGTAACAATTTTGATTTAAATTCACAGGTCATGCATTAAATATTTTGCAGTGAACACATTGCCTCAAAATCTTTTTTACCAATGAAAAAATTCTAGGAATAAAATATTGTCTTCTGAGTTCAGCAAGAACAGCGTAGCACCAAGAATGGGCTAATTTATGATGAATATGAAGTATAATTAACTTAGTTAAATGGCTGTCCCTAGATAGGAAATTTTTTCTCATTCTTAAATTTGCTCTTCACTCTCAAAATGCCATCGTTATTAACAAACACATTCAACTGAGAAACTATATCTGGTATATCCTTTACCGCAGAAAAAACCTTTGGAAAAATGTTCTAAAACATCAGCAAATTGATTTTGTTGATCATTCAAAATCAAATGGACAAGAGCTAAAGAGAAAAAATTCTTTTCTTGTACCTTAACTTGCTTTCTCACTTTGGATTTCCATTTGTATATGCATATTATACACCGACGGTACACCAAAACCAGTCTTCGGAAGTCTGAATAATCTGAAATATTAACCAAGCATTTTCTCTTAACTGAAGGAACATTAAAAACATTCATATAATTTCCTGAAAGATAACCCTCTTTAGGAATAGTGAACTGCATGTCAGGTGTCCGAATATTGGTCAGGTCCGGGCCTGAAAGAAAACCAGATTTCATCAACAATTTATATGACGTGCACCTGATTACCATATCCGCAGGATTCTCCTTACCATTAATAAACCCAAATTGAACAGGACATGTTTCAAAAAGTTTTTGTATGCTGTAAATTCTGTTCATTACAAAAGTAGAACATTGGTTCATTTTCTTAAGTTGAAGAGTAGAACTTATTAACCATTGCAGGGCACAACAAGAATCTGAAAATAGACAAATCTTTGTCAGCTTTATAGGTTTTATGCAACTGGGACCAGCAAGATCCAAATAAAGATCAATAGATTGTTCAACTCCAAAATTAATGGCGTGGATCTCTAAAAATGGTATGGATTTACCTTTCAATTGGGTATTAACCAACTGATTTTTAGCATTAACAAAGGTAAGTTTGCCAGACTCAACATTCAATAGATAAATGATACACCCATATATGTCACAACTGGCATCAGTAAAAACAATTATATTATACTCACCATCCCTTCGACCCACAAACCGAGTTACTTTGAGAGGGAGTGATGAATTACATTGCCTACAGATATTCCTCCAGTCTTTGAGCTGCTGACTGTTAAGAGTCTGATCCCAATTTAAACCCTTTTGACACTGTTAATTATGCATATAAAGCCTACATCGATTAAATAAAGGCAAGTTAAAACCAAATATATCAAACAGGGATGCAATGGACCTTATAATTAATCTTTTAGTGTTAGCTCTTGGGTCAAGGGCCTAGTGAAAATATCATCCGAAAGTCTATTCTATTCAAGCCCAAACAATTTATTGACTTCAGTAGTATGAATCGACTGATCTATGTCAGACTGCAGATCGATATCATTGGTTATCAGCTGCTGAGTTTCAAATTTAAAGGGTCTGAATATGTCTTCTAACTGCTTGTAGGCCCACCTCAGGTCATCAGAGGTGCTCATGGTAATAGCACCATTATCCATATATATTAAGGCTTAAATAAGTTTCTTCAATTCATCAATTTTTGAATCATTACTGGAAATTAGAATTAACATATAATATAATGAAGCCATCAAAAGAAATGGGCTACACCGAAGTCCAAATGAAAGACTGACATTTTTATAAGCAACGGGAGTGTAATCACCTGCGCTAACATTCCGAAACCAAAAGAACAATAGTCTAGACTGATCAATTTCACTTAAAGCCAACATATTGAAAGTTTTTTTCAAATAAAAAATTAAACATTTTCCATCAAACCTAATATTAAGAAAGGCAGATGAAAGCTTTTGATTTAGGTTAGCATACATACATTGATTATGTGACAATGACAGTTTCTTATAGGATTCCTGCAAATTAGAAAGAAACACTATGCGACATTTCGTAGTTTCCCTTTCTGGCTTAAAAACTGGCATAAGAGGTAAGAATGAATAGTTAGGGTATTAAGCCTTAAATACTTCCAAGTCAAAAATAATTAATTCCCATATTTAATTGCTCCTTTATGCAGTTATCCACCAACTGTAAGGAACCTTTCTTACGAAGTAATTTTTTTTCAAATTAGATTGAAGAATAGCCTTGGAAAGAGACTCATTTCTCGAAAGAAGGTGTGATACCTTCCCATTCCATAACAAGGAAACAACTATACGTCCATCACTTCTCGTGTGCAAATTTCTCAAAGTGTAGTCCACAAGAGAATTATTGAGCTGATTAGATTCATCACTGTAAACTTTCTGATCATAGTTCAAATAAAATTGGCTCTCCATATTTAGGATTTGATCAGTTGCTTCTTGCAATTTCCTATCAATAATAGTTCCTTTATCTGAAAGTACAGTGAATGAACAATTTGTAGTCATGTCATTGAGCTCGTTAAATTCATAATTAATAGATACAGTAGTAGCTAGAAAATAAGAATGGCAAGGGATATTATAATATGTACGTTTTTCAGCATTAGAATTTTCGCCCCTTAGTGGTTTCAAGGCTAAATTATCTTTACCATTAAGTGAAGTAAGATGAATTAGGAACCTATCAACATTCCCCATAAGGATTATTCCCGAAGTAGTCTCAATATACACAGACGAATTGGGACTCCCTATCACTATATCTCTTCCCAAAAAGACAATGTGAAAAATTTACTCCTAACAAAAGCTGGACGTCATCAATGCCCTGAGAATTGGCTGATAAAAGCTTGTCAGCAAATACAAAATTTTTACTCTGCATTATACCAACTACCTGACCAAGACCAGGCAAATTTAATTGCAGGTTTATAAAGGGTACAACTAAAGCAGAAATAGCAAAGAATTCATTCCCCAGCTTTATAGGAACTTCCACAAGACTAGTAGAATATTCCTTTTGACCATTAAACTCTTTCGCAGTAAGTTTAACATTGGTAGTCAAAGACTTTAAATTACAAGAGGAAGCTAGCTTGCTAGATATAAAAGTATTTTGTGATCCTGAATCCTTAAGACCCCTGTAAAGCTTATTTTGACCATTTACACAAAATGTGAAAGTAGGGAGAACTGAACCTGTGGTAACATTTGGCAATACTGCTATCCCACTGCTTGCTTCTTTGGAAGACTCCTCTTTACTATTACACCTGTCAGGACTAAGTTTCCCACAAAGATACACCATGTGATTCTGCGAACAATGTGAACAAGGTCTTCGAAATCTGAACTTGCATGCTTTAGTGATATAAGATATGGGTGCTTAGGTAGGAAGTTCTATTAACCATAATAATTACCTGGAACAGAGATGTATCATCATTAGTAATTATTTCTCAGCTGATCTCATCTTCGTCGCTGTATGCTTGATGGATAATAATACGTTGGTATTAATAAAATACGTCTTTAATGTATAAAAGACTACATTATGAACTTCTCTTTGTGACAGCTGACTCTCAAGTGTATATGGAGCGTCTTACACAAATCTCACAAACCAAAACATTGCTAAACAAAAGAGCATCGCTCTGAAAAGACTTAAATCCTACTCCAGCATAAATCATAAAGAATCCTATCTTATCTGAGGTAATCAACAAATGTTTGAATCCTAATACCAAAACAAATCATTACTCTTATGATCAAAGCATAACATGTCTTATTCATACAATATGATGCAATGTTGTGCAATACCTGAAACACTTGAAATAATATAGTACATTGTTACAATAATACATAACAGTCTCCTCCCCCTTAACTTGACATTGTAAAAATATTCATAAATCTAATCTCTCAGGGGGCTTTCCTCTGTTAATCCTATTAGGAAGCACTTTAACCTCATCTTGTACTGGTACATGAATTGGTTCTGAATCTACATTGGATGTTGGACCATCTTGGTTAATACTTGACTCATTTGATCTAACAACTTCTTTAAGTTTCTCATCTCTAACATTCACATGCTCTACTGTCTTTCTGTTTAACGGCTGTAATTGATCAACATGACGTTTTACAACATTATCACCAACACGAACATCATAATGTAAATTTCCTATCTCTCTTACAATCTCTCCTGGTACCCACTTCTCTGGAGTGTTGTACGATCTTACCATGACATCAGACAAAGGTAAAAAATGTCTTACATTAGGAAGCTTTGCTATTTGTTTATACCCTTTATCTTCTAAATCACTTTGCAAACTTGGATACAACAAATCTAACTTACACCTTATCCTCCTTCCCATCAACAAATTTGAGGGTGCCACGCCTGTTGTGTTGTGCGGCGTTGTTCTATAAGACAATAAAAATTTTGACACATGCAAAAATATATTACTTGAATTTGCTCTTTTACACTTCATATTGTGCTTAAATGTTTGGACAAATCTTTCAGCCTCTCCATTAGTAGATGGATGATATGTAGCTGAAAATGTATGCTTTATACCATTGACATTACAAAATTCTTTAAACTCTTGTGAAGTAAATTGTGGACCATTATCTGTAACAATTCTTTCTGGAATACCATGCGTTGAAAAAATTTGCATTAACTCTTTTATTGTGGCGTAAGACGTTGTCGTCTTCATTGGGATAATTTCTGGCCACTTACTGTAAGCATCTACTACTATCAAAAACAAATAATTCAAAAAAGGACCTGCAAAATCTATATGCACTCTTTGCCATGGAAACCTGGGCAACTCCCACGGGTGCATTCTAGCAAATTGAGGATTGTTTTGTTGCATAACACAATTCATACAATTCTTTATATAACATTCCACATCTTTATCTACACCTGGCCACCATACAAAAGTTCTCGCAATTGACTTTGATCTTACAATACCTTGGTGATCAGCATGTATTTCAGACAAAACCTTATTTCTCAGTGAATTAGGAATAACTACCCTGGAACCTCTCATCACTATTCCTTGTGTCACACTCAGTTCATACCATATATCCTTATACGGTTTACAATTTTCCTCCTTTCCACATAAGTCCCTACCTGTCATTAAACTCTCCAAAACCTTACTAAGTACTGGGTCTTGCTTGGTACTGTGTGCTACATCTTTTGCAGTTATTGGTACATTACATACTGAAATTAAAAGAACACTGTCATCATACTCTTCTGGAGCTTTGTCTACGGGTAATCTGGATAAAGCATCTGCATTACCCATATTTGATGTTGGACGGTATTCTATATCATAGTGGTACACTGCTAACGTAACTGCCCAACGTTGTAGTCTTGCAGCTACCAACGTAGGTAAACTTGCTTTTGGACCCAATATTGCTAATAAAGGTTTATGATCTGTAACAAGTGTGAACTTTTTCCTACCATAAAGATACATATGGAATTTTTTAACCCCATAAACTAATGCTAAACCTTCCTTTTCTATTTGAGAGTAATTCCTTTCTGCCTTGTTCAATACTCTAGAAGTGAATGCAATTGGTTTTTCTGTTCCATCTGGCATTACATGAGATAATACTGCACCTAAACCTATGTTTGATGCATCACAAACTAATTTAACTGGTAAATCCATTCGATAATGTACTAAGAATGTAGGTGATGTTATTTCCTGCTTGATTCTTTCAAAAGATTCCTGACACTCTTTTGTCCACTTCCATTCTACACCCTTATTCAACAGATTATACAATGGATGTGCAATTGTAGACAAATTCTGAATGAAATTCCCATAAAATGTTACTAAACCTAGAAATGATTGTAATTCCTTAACATTTTCTGGCACTTTTGTTGATTGTACAGCTTTAATCTTCTCTTTAGTTTTGTGAATACCCTTGCCATTTATTACAAAACCTAAGTATTCCACTGAATCAACTTCTAAAATACATTTGTTCCTATTTACTCTAATATTATGTTCCTTCAACTTCTTCAGAACTGTTCGCAATCTCTCTCTATGTTCTCTTGTGTCTTTACCCGCAATTAAAATATCATCTATAAAAATGAATACTCCTTGCATTCCTGAAAAAATCTTATCCATAGTTTGTTGCCATATAGCTGGACTACTTGCAACTCCATAAGGTAATCTCTTTGGCCTAAAAAAACCTAAGGATGTATTTACTGTACATAATTCTTGTGAAGTTTCATCCATGGGAAGCTGTTGAAATGCTTGTCTTAAATCTAATTTAGAAAAAACACTGCATCCTGACATAGTTGCAAACATGTCTTTCGGATTTGGTAAGGGATGTTGAGCTACTTGCAGTTGTGGATTTAACGTTACTTTGTAATCTCCACACAACCTAACCTGTCCACTTTCCTTCACAATAGGAACTAATGGTGTAGCCCAATCTGAATATGTGACCTTTTCCCAAGAACCTTCACTTTCTAATCTCTTGATTTCTGTTTCAACTGCACTTTTCAATGCATATGGTACTGGTCTCGGAGCAAAAAATCTAGGAGAACTGTCAGGTTTCAAAACTAAAATTGCCTTTGCGTTCTTTACTGTACCTATTTTATCTTCAAATACGTCTTGAAACTCTGATAGGATATCATTCATAGACATTTCATTTTTGTTTTCATCTTGTCTACCTGCAACCTTCAAAATACTAGGCCAATCTAACTTCAAATACTGTAGCCAATCTAAACCTAGCAAAGTTTGTCCATTACCTTTTACTACTGTTAATGGCATTCTCTCTAATTTCTGTTCTTTGTACTGTACTTCTACGTTCGAAACACCTATTACCTGAATATCAAAACCATTATAACCTTTCAAAACTCTATTTGTACCTTCTAATAACAAATTAGGAATGCCTTTAGCCATTTTCTCAGACATAATTGATACATCGGCTGCTGTGTCAACTTGCATCAAAATTGGTTTACCATTTATGATTACTTCTACCATGATATGTTTCTTTGCACCTTTATTGACTGAATTTATGTGAAACGCAAAATCAGTTTCTGAACTAACCTGATTATCATGAACATTTTCCTCATTATTCTCTTGACCCATAGTATCAACTGTAGCATTTATTTTCTTTGCGTACTGTTTAGGAAATCTACAAGCAGTTGCAAAATGACCTAGCTTTCTGCAATTCTGGCATGTCTGTCCAGTAGCAGGGCATTTCCTTGCTTCGTATGCAAGATGATCAGTTTTACCACACCTAAAACACTTGGGTTTTTCCTGTTGTTTCTGTGTATAAGCCTGATTCTGATATCTATGAACATTAGTGTTAGGCACTTTCCTATGACTAGGCTTTGTCATATTTCTTCTCTGATTCTCATTGGTTTTCCACTTAGAACCTACTGTATTAATTTTAGAATTTTCCATTCTATTGCTTGTAGAACTACCTATTATGTGACTTTGCCTATTTGATGTTTCTAAAGCTCTGCCTGTTATCAATACCTTTTCTAATGTTAAATCTTTATCTTGCAATAATTTCTTTCTTAGCTCTTCTGATGTGCAATGTGCAATTACTTGATCTATGATAACATTCTCTAACTCTAGAAATTCACATGAAACAGCTAAATTCTTTAGTCTAGTCACAAATGCATCTAAACTTTCATTTTCTTTCTGATAAGCTTGCGCTGAAAACTGGTATCTTTCAAAAAATTTATTGACTTGAGGAGCAAAATATGTGGTAAGTGCCTTAATTGCAGCTTCACTTGTGTCATCTGTAGGCTGCAAAGTCTTAAACACTTCCCGAACTTCCCTACCTGCTGTATGAAGTAATAATGCCTTCTTTTGTGCATCCTTCATGTTCCCTAATGCTTCTAAATAAATCTTAAATTCCTCACACCACTGTTGCCATCGTGTTGCAACAGAATTAGGCTCAGCAGTGACGCTGAAACATGTTGGCGGTTCTATATTAAAAGGCATTTTGTTTGCTTACCTTGTGGTAGGTTAAGTTGCAGTCACAAGTATACTTCCTACCTACCCAACTTAAAATTTCACCCTTTTGTGTATTTGATGAAATTCCTATTCTGCTGCTGGTAAAATCTTCATTGGGCGATTTTACTCTTGATTTCCAATGTAAGAACGGAACTTTTCTTGTGCTGGCCGTCTTTGTACAAAGGCTCCAATGCTTCTCCCTGCTTGCTTCTCCCTGCTTGTCCGTCGTCCTCACTTCTTCGGTCGCCAAATATAAGATATGGGTGCTTAGGTAGGAAGTTCTATTAACCATAATAATTACCTGGAACAGAGATGTATCATCATTAGTAATTATTTCTCAGCTGATCTCATCTTCGTCGCCAAATATAAGATATGGGTGCTTAGGTAGGAAGTTCTATTAACCATAATAATTACCTGGAACAGAGATGTATCATCATTAGTAATTATTTCTCAGCTGATCTCATCTTCGTCGCTGTATGCTTGATGGATAATAATACGTTGGTATTAATAAAATACGTCTTTAATGTATAAAAGACTACATTATGAACTTCTCTTTGTGACAGCTGACTCTCAAGTGTATATGGAGCGTCTTACACAAATCTCACAAACCAAAACATTGCTAAACAAAAGAGCATCGCTCTGAAAAGACTTAAATCCTACTCCAGCATAAATCATAAAGAATCCTATCTTATCTGAGGTAATCAACAAATGTTTGAATCCTAATACCAAAACAAATCATTACTCTTATGATCAAAGCATAACATGTCTTATTCATACAATATGATGCAATGTTGTGCAATACCTGAAACACTTGAAATAATATAGTACATTGTTACAATAATACATAACAAGTGAAATGAATAAAAATACCACATTTTACACAACCTTTATGCAAATTTAATAAAGAAATTTTATCAGAAGGGGTGGCATACTTAGTACACTTGTAATTTAAATGATCATTGTCTGAAATACCGGTCTTGGAACAAAAATTACAAGCTTTGGCGGGAACAGTCTTAGTTTTAAGAGCCATGGTACTAGTCTTTTCCTGTAATGGCTTTGAATGAGTTACAAATTTATCCCTGACAGACAATTTACCTTTTGTCTGACCCTGTTCATACCTTTCACATGCTGTAAAGAAATTATCTACAATTTGCTGAAGTGATGGATGAGTCACATTAGTGATATGAACCAGATGAGACTTAAATCTATCATTTATTGCAGACCAAACAAAATATCTAACAACCTCATCAACATCAATATGCAAATGTTTGAAATTTTCGACTCTATTTCTAAGTTCTGATAAGAAGACAAAAGGGTCCTCTCCTTCTTTGAGATTTAGACAAGTCAATTTCTTAATTACAGCAGATTTTCGTAATTCAGTTGAGGCAAATGCCTTAGTCAGTAAGTCTTTGGCATCATTGTAACTTTGTTTGTCGACCTCCAAAGATCCAAGTAAACATTTAGCCCTACCTTCTACTTGTTGTTTTAAAAGTAAGAGCAAGTCTCTATTTGGATAATTAAAACTCTCGGTCGTGGTTTCAAATTCTCTAATGAATTTCAAAAAATCCTCACCTTCCTTACTTTGGAATTTTGGCAGAGGGGCAGTGGGTTGCCTCAAAAGACTCCTAGCAATATCCGTAGTTAATGAAAGTGGAGGGCTTCCAGCATTTACACTTACATCCAACAAAGGTAAAATACTGAAATTTTATCATGGTAAGACTGACATGCTTCCAAATCCTCTTCTTTAAATTCCTCTGAAAATTTTAGTGTCAGTATTTTAGAATCCAAGTCACTTAATCGCTTCCTATACTCCAGGAGAACACATCGTTCAGATACTTTTGCAGTATTATCTAATGAAGGGTACTGCGAGGAACGGTTGGCACAATCTGTAACCTTCTTCTTAATAATCTTACGCTGACCAATTAGCACTACCAATTCAGCCATTTTGACTACAAATAAAGAAAAAGGCACTAAAATGTATAAAAAGTATAATTAATACAATACACAATGAA
>NC_090740.1:138511819-138519319 GCF_036898095.1 Palaemon carinicauda | reverse complement strand
AGTCAGAACCTCTGACCGCTCTCGTAACCCATATTTGGTTTCACCACTGTCGAGTATGCCGTTTGATTCCAGGAGCACACCTAGCTCCTTCCTGAAGCGAAAGGACAAGATGCTAACAGGAAGCCTTAACTGTATAGTTCACTAGGACAGCATCGTAAATCTCTTCCAGGCAGGGGAAGAACTCCAAACTCTATAAAATGAGCTTTTAAGCAGGGCCTTATCTCTTGAGCATTTTGAATCATATGCTGACTAAAAGTTCCCACTGACAGTCCTAACAGACCATAACCCTTTAACCTACTTGACTCAGCTCCATAATAAGAATAAAGGGTTAATGGGATGGTACATAGTCTTCCAAAACTACAATTGGAAGGTTGAGCACATAAAGAGATCAGATAATAGAATAGCAGATGGGCTCTCCCAGAGTTAGTGCTCAATGAACAGTGCAATGTCCATAACACGTAGCAATAGTCAATAGGTTAATCTAAGTTGTATAAAAAAGAATATTAATTTGCCCTTGGTGTCTTCCCAGGTTGATAAAGATGAGGAGCCTCATTGTGTTACATTGATTTATTTTTCTTTGATTTATTATATCATTTGTATGTTGTAATTTATCCATTTGCTTTGAATTTCATGTGTACCACTGCACTAGGTCACCTTACTTTAACTATTATTGCATTACCAATTTTTTTTTGGCTGTTACATCACAACCCCAGCAAGGACCGTTCAAAATATCACAAGGGTTAGAATCCTACCCTGAGCTTCACCACCTGCCTACTTATCATATACCAGTCTACTCCCCTGAGGTCTCATTTCGGGTATCTTATAAAAGCATGTGGCCACTCAGCACCGCAACAAAGAGAGCCTGGGTGAAGTCCATAGGAGGCCTATTGATGGAATTGTCTGGAAACGAGACCAAGCCCAATGACTAATGGGACAGCGGTGAGATCAATGACCCCCCCCCCCCCATTAGGTGGCTTAAAGGGTATCTCATTGTTGGAGCGCCTGGGCAATTCTTCGCTTTTCAACCTTCACGGGAGAAGTACCTTCGATACGCTATCCACAAGGGAGGCGACAAGGTCCTTTTATCAAGTTAGGTGTCTGTATTAGAACCTCAGATCCTTATAATCCATACCCTGCCTTCCGACTTCCTTATTTGTTACATCCCCTCCTTTCCTTTCATCCTTAACGAAATATCCTATCCAATGAACCTTTATCAATTTATCCCATCCTTACATCCCAGCCACCTGTGCCATTTGCTCCTAACCTTAATCAACTCACCCTGTGACATGGTTAATTTTAACGTTTTAGTGTCTCAAGTTCGTAAGTTAGGCACTTGGATTTTATTTGCTTAAAGGTTATAGCCACAGAACTACAGTGTTCGTAGCCTGTAGAAGTAGAAGGGATTAGTTAATAACTCAATTGATTCTCCTTTTCCTAGAAATGATATTGTTTGCAGAAGTCATTCAAATTCTGTCAAACTTCACGTGAAGCACCTTGTGGCTTATCAAGAATATTTTTTTCAGCTGTGCTCCATTTTTTCTTTAATTTTTTAGTTGAATAATATTGTTAATATATTTGTTGTTGGTAATTATTTTCTTAATGCCGGCTGTAGACCTTGACCTCCCTTGTTATTGCTCCTTTTTCATACCCTGAGTTATAATCCAAGGATGGACTCATAGGGCATAGCAATATATATATATATATATATATATATATATATATATATATATATATATATATATATATATATATATATATATATATATATATATATATATATATAGTGCACCAGCAAATTTTGAGAAGAGTGTTGCGTTATAATGGAATTCCTCTTAAGTATGTGAATTGGATAGGGTTTAAAAGTTTAAACGCTGTTCATGAATGGAAGGGGGAAGGGACAGCGACATTGCCCTATCGAAAAGGACAATGCCAGAGAGACTGATCATATACATATGATCAGCGCCCAAGCATCCTCTCCACCTTAGCTAGGACCAACCCCCCCCCCCCTTAGTTCACAAGGATGGTGAGGTTGCAACGACCATTGAAATTAACGAGTTTGATCAGGAATCGAATCCCAGTCAACCACAATCCTTAATGTTAATGGAGTAGCATTGAATGAATTTTCAGTGAAAAGCGAAGTACACTAAAGGAAAATGTTATTACCTATGTTGTTTATCGCCCTATGGAATATTGTTATTCGAAGAACTGTCGTAATTGGTGGAGAAGAATTTGACTGGAGTGGTAAAAGAAAATTAGCGGACCTAGATTATGAAGATGATCCTGTCCTTATTAGAAGAACACCACAGGATTTGCAATGCTTCCTTACCAGAATGCATGAAATATAAACATGAGGTAGGACTCTAGATGAATAGAAGTAAGGCATATGATGAGAACAGATTATGCCACAGATGAAATATCATTGGAAGGAGATATGATGAATGAGGTAGAATCCTTCAAGTATTTAGGAACTATGATGTATAGCACAGGGTATTCAGAATTAGAGTTTAGTGGAAGATTGAAAAAGGAACTCGGTCGGAGAATGGGTAGTACAATTTGGAAATGAAATCGCCTGAAAATGCATATAAAAATCAGACTATATCTCAGTTTAGTGAGATCCTTGTTACTATATGGACATGGATCATGGTAAGGTAATGAAACAATATGTAATAGATTTAATAGATTCGAGAAGAAATCTCTCAGAAGGATATTGGGAGTTTAATTGTAGGACAGGATTTGAAATAACCTAAAAGAGAGATTACTCGAGTGCCATAAGTGGATGAGATCATGATGAGGGGTAGTTGGAGATGCTTTTTGCACTCTTTGAGAGAGATTATTTCATGAAAAGTTTAGCTAGGCTCTACAAGGAACTAGAAGATTTAGAAGACCTAGACCTACATGGCTAAGGACTATGACACCTGAAGTAGGGAATGATGAATGAAGATATATTGTATTAAAAGCTCAAATAGAAATGGCAGGCGAAATATATCTGAGGCCCTTTGCGTCAATAATCGTGAGAGGAAATGATGATGATATGTACAGAACGTATAGAAGTATATTCGTATGCGTATACATATATATGCTATATAGAATTATATACATACATCATATATATATATATATATATATATATATATATATATATATATATATATATATATATATATATATATATATATATATATATATATATATATATATATATATATATATATATATATATATATATTAAGGTGGGCCGAGAGAGGCTGTGGCTAAGAAAGCAAGATGAAAGCAACTGAGTAACTTTATTACAGAACACCGGCTTATATATACATCAATTTCGGGCAAGAAGGCCATAACAATAACAGGATGTTTCCTGTTCAACCGATAACCGGTTCTTTTAACAGATAACATTGAGAAATAATATATAGGAAAAAAAGAAATGTCATCACTAAGTAAGATCGTGTAATACACGGTTGGGGTATGGCTCCCCTGCTAAAAATGACTTACTGTAAATTTCTTTACGACAGCCCTGAATCTGGAGTGGTAGTAGCAAAACTGTGGCCGATGGGAGGCAGTGAGTGGCTGTAGAAGTCGTTGGTTGGGGCACAAGAGAGTGGTGGATGATGGAGGACTTTGTTACAGCTCTGGCTCGTCACAGGTTAGGCATGTGTGTCCTACAGCATTCATGGGTGTATGTGTCCTACAGCATTTATAGGCATGTATGTCGTACGGCATTTATAGGCGTGTTTGTCCTACGGCATTCATAGGGGTGTGTGTCCTACAGCATTCGCGTCACCTTCCGTTGACGTTGAATAGGTGTCCTCTTCATCAAGATTGGAGGCATTGATGGAGGTCTTGAAGATCATGAAGCGGTTCTACATAAGGGCGTCGGCTTTGGTCATCAAGTCCTTTATGAATAAACTATTGACATCGGGTAAGGAAGCGCATACATGTTCAGGTAAACTGTAGGTCCCCCTCACGAGGGAGCCATCTGCGGCAGGTTGCAGGCGAGCGAAGCTGGTCATTTCCCTGAGGGCCAGTGAAGTCATTTGGTTCCCTAATGGTTGTTGAGAGAGCTGAAAGCAATTTGCTATACAGGCGGCTGGCTACGACTAGTACTGCTGCAGAAGGTATGTTTTGAAGGCGTCAGAGTAACAGTGTGGGGGGGGGGGAGGCAGAAGGAGCGAGTCACTCTGTGGGTCACCAATGTGACGGGCCAAGGGAGGCTGTTACTACCAAGGCAGGATGAAAGTTACTGAGTAACTTTATTACAGAACATCGGCTTATATATACATCAATTTCAGGCAAGAAGGCCATAACATATAACAGGCTGTTTCCTGTTCAACTGAAAACCGGTTCTGTTAACAGATAATGGTGAGAAGCACATATGTTTATTCAGGTCCCTCTTAGTGCGAAGGAAGAGCGAAGATGCAAAGCATAATATATACAAAAAAATAAATGTTGTTACTATTGACGATTGTGTGACACAAGCTTAGTACATGATATATATATATATATATATATATATATATATATATATATATATATATATATATATATATATATATATATATATATATATATATATATATATAAACAGAAATATTCCTGACTTTGAAAAGGAATTACATGACATGTTAATAAAAACCATCTATTCAAGACATTGCTTTTGAATGATAATTCTTATGAACAATGAGAGTCTGAATCTAGGTTTCCTAACCCTAGGGTCACGACCCAAGGTGGGGTCGCCAAACGCTTTTCCAAGGGCGCCAAAATCTCAAAATAAAAATAAAAATTCAATATATGGCAGAACTCGCAGTAAATTAAAATATAAAAATGTATTTGTGGTTTTTTATCGACTTGTATATATCTATTCACATACATATATAAAAAAAAAACGAAATTTTAATGGTGGTATCCCTGACTGCCGTACTCGATTGATACGTGAACAGCATCACTGTTCAAGTCCAACCAGGCAGCCACTCCAGTTCTACTGCGCAGCGGAAAACACTGTGTACAATTTGTTCGTCTTATGTCGGTAAGTTGATGCATTATGCATTGTATAATGATTTCGAATGTGCTGCAAAGGTTGCACTCAGTCTTGTTTCTTTAAAATTTTTGATTACTCACGAAAAAGTGGTATGCCAACAATAGAAACTGAGTACTTCCATTGCTGACGAAGTAATGCACCACAGTATGTCATTGGATGATAGCCTATCAGTGTTCATATTTGAGGCTTCAAAAACCACATATTATCCCCCACCATATTTAAAGAGAGAGAGATAGGCAAGGGAAGAGGATGAGGAGAGGGCCCAGGGAAGGAGGGACTTTTTATGGCCTCTCCTCCTACATTTCTCTCTTTCCCCTTGACACCCTTTCCTTGCTCCTCTTCCCCCTTCCCCGTCTTTCCACGTCCCTTCTCCCCCTGCTTCTTTTTTAGCCCTCCTCTCCTCTCCTCCTCCTTCTTGCCCCCCCCCCCCCCTCCTCCCCTCCTCTTCGATATTTCTTTGCCACCTCCCTTCCTCCCCTCCTCTTTACTCCTCCAGTTACTTTTTATTTGCCTTTTGTGAGTTTGTGTTATTTTCATTGTTATTTTATTTTTTGTGTTATTAGATGCGTTATTTTATTTATATGTTCTTGTGAAATTAGCGGGTCTGCAGCGCTGGTCACTTGGTCGAAAAGGTCGTTGGTTTGGCGGTTGTTTAGAGATTTGGGGGATTTTCTGTTGTTGTTTTTTAAGGTTGTTGTTTTGACGTTTTTTTTAGAGATTTGGAGTATTGTATATAGTTGGTTTGTGAGGTTGTTGTTTTGGCGAGATTTTTAGTGCTGTATATCATTGATTTTTTCGTTTTCTGCTTCGTCTTATGTACTGCGATTTGCAAATATATTACACCTCTTTTCCTTGACCCCTCCCATCCTCTTTACAACTCCTCCTCCTTGTTCCTTGCCCCTTCACTTTCCTTGTTACCTTTCATCTTTCTTTATTCCTCCTTGTCATCTTTCCTTGTCTCCATCCCCTCGCTTTCTTATTCTCTCAACCATCGTTCTCTATCCTTGTCCCCCTCCTCTTCTCTTTCATTGGCCCCCATCCCCTCTTCTCTCCTTGGCCCAGTCCCCTCTTCCACCTTGGCAGACGGCCATCAAAACAGACCGAAATCAGCTGCAACGTGAACTTGATTTGAGGGTAGCACTTTCAAGACTGAATCACGAATAAAGAAACTTAACAGCATTATCTAGGCTCAAGGTTACCATTAAAACCAGTTTAGCATTTAACAGAAAACATTACTTTTAGTTTGTTTTTGTGGAATGTGACCAAATATTATTCCAAAAGTGTGGTTTTTCATTGATATTAAGCATTAAAATTTATAATGCTATGATAAAATTTAATGATGTTAATTTTGTCTTTTCTAACCTTATAGTACCTCTCTTATAGAAGGATATCTACTCTCCCTTAAATTTACAGCCAACAGTTAGTAATATATAATAATACATATACAACTAAACTAGTAGGGTCACGGTCATGGCTTGATAGGCAAAATTAGGGTTACCTGAAAAAAAGGTTGGAAACCACTGGCCCTCTAAATTCATGTAACATAATTTTTTTTTTCCTGGATACCAAATTCCTGCAGTTAAATACCTTTTTACCTTTTTTTCTGAAATAAAATATAGAAAAATTATTTTTGGGGGCAAAAAAATGTGGTGTGCTATATCCCCCAAAAGCCTCCCACTTAATGGTACACTCATGTGCTTCATACTAACAGCGGTAAATTTCTTGGTTCTCAACCTGAGTAAAAAAGAAAAAAGAAAAACAGATATATTTAACTATAAGGGAAGAAAATTATTGCGTCTTATAAAAATCTTTATAATTTGTCAATTTGTGTATATTCCGAGAGCGTGGGGAGGAACCGTGGTAGAAAATATTAGATATATTTTTTTTTTTATCGCGTCACTAGTATCTATATAAATTTTAATACTGAAACATATATTTTATTTTGTATAACATTTAATTTTACGAGCATCTAATGCCCAACACAATAACCATAGATGATCTATTAGGAACGTAGATTATATTACTCACATCGATAATTGCTCGTCCATCAAAGACAGCGCGAATACCCAAATCTATCAACACAATACGATGAAATATAATTAAGTTAACAATAAGTAGACATTGTAGCAGCATATTACACAATTCAAAATTCGATATTTGATAGTTTCATGCGGTTGAGGTTGCTAAAAGGTCTTGATTCATCATACTTAAGTAATGTCTTGTGGCGTTTTGCTGATTGTTACATTAAAATTTCGATGAACACTCTCTGTAATGTATGAATTCTTTTACGTTTTATTCCAACCAAATGATAAAATAAGATCTGACCCTTGCTAAGTTGTCCATTCTTCAACAAAACATCAAGCGAAAAAATACTTGGGATGGATGTACAGTGTATTGAAATGCTTCAGGTAACAGCCTTAGTATGTTTTTGGGATAAGAATTTTTCCTTAAAGGAATAAAAATGCTTT
>NC_090740.1:138493331-138508331 GCF_036898095.1 Palaemon carinicauda | reverse complement strand
ATTAAAGAGGTAAAACACTCACGATACTTGTTATGAACAAATATAATATGATTAGAAAGATTGTTGCAAAGTTCAGAGATGAACAAGCAGGATTCAGAAAAGGTAGAAGTTATAATTACCAAATGTTTATTTCGAGAAAATATTGTACACCAATGCTTAGAATATAGAAATTCCTTTTTAATGGCATTTGTGGACTATGAAAAAGCCTTTGATAGTGTTCACCGCGCCAATTTCGTCAAGAGTCCTGCGTTATTATGGAATTCCTCTTAAATATGTTTATTTGATTACCTATGGTTCATGAGCATAGCAATTGCAAAGTTGATAGTACTTCACTAGAATGAGTTGTATCCTATATTGTTTATCATCCTCGCGGATTTTGTAATGCTAAGAACAGTCTGCGATGGTGAATAAGGATTGGACGGGATTGGTAATAGGAATTTAGCAGACCTAGAGTATACTGATGATGCTGTCGTTGTTACCAGAACACCACAGCATTTACAATGCTTGTTTACCAGAATGAATTATATATCACACGAGGTTTGGTTGAAGATAAATAGAAGAAAGACAAAGATGATGAGAACAGAGTATGCAATGGAAGATTAAAAATCATTGGAAGGATAAACGATTAATGACGTATAATCATTTGATAATTAGAAACTAAGATCTCCAGTATAGGGTCCTTAAAATTAGTGTTAAGAGAAAGATGGAAAAAAATAAAATCAGATAACAGCTAGGTTAAGTAATATTTAGAAATCAAATTGCCTTGAATTACATAATATAAAAATCAGATTATATATCAACTTAGTGAGGTCAGTGTAACTCTATGGAAATGAACCATGGTATGACAAAGAAACAATCTCCACTGGATTGAATACATTATATATATATATTATATATATATACTATATATATATATATACTATATATATATATATATATATATATATGTATGTATATATATAAATATATATATATATATATATATATATATACTATATATATATATATATACTATATATAGTATATAGATTTACATCTATAGCTATATATATAGTATAGTATATATATATATATATATATATATATATATATATATATATATATATAATATATATATATATATATATATATATATATCCATATATATAAATATAAATATATATACATTACTATGACAAATGACTGGGAACCAAACATATAATATAATATATACTAAGACTGGCAATTTAATCAACCTCTTGAATTCCAAACTCACTTATTTGCTTCTACATTAAAACTGTTACACATCAAGATATTAATACACAAATTCTGAGACAGTTAAATAACTCTCAGAAAGTAATATATAAAACACTGCATATCCAAAGGTCTCTTAAGTACACTTGAAACTAAAGTGGGTAATTCTTATTACGAATAAACTTACAACGGTTTATTAAAAGATTACATGCGTTGCTACTCTAAACAATGGTGATTGGAATAATACACTTTACACAAAAAATAATTACATTCTATACAAATTACAACACTTAGAAAGAATTTATATAGTAACAAATTAAATCATTTGAAACAAAACGTTTCCAACAAAACAGAGGTTAAGCAAAGGCGTGTCTTTCATAAAATTTGTATTTAGTACTTATAATTTTCTTAACCATCTTTATAATCATCTTCATCTGCATTGTTGTGGTCCAGAAACTGATCGTAGGGCTTTATGGATTTTGGTGTGCTTACTTGCAAAACTGTCATCAGCACCACAATTACAGTATGAAGCACAGAATAGGGCACTTACATGGCAGCTGCATTTTTGGCTTGAGAATGGGTGTAATGATTTGCAGCTACAAGGAATACTTTGTAGAACTAAAGATGGGCATTAGCTTTAGTACCAGAAACAGGAGTCAGCATATGACTCTCAATCGTCCAGCCATACTGAGTTAGTTCAGTATCTGGGGGTGCCAACTGATCTGCTGCCCTCCAGATGTCTGATATGTTGAACTGCAGTATCATCTGTTGGTGGGAGACTCTTAAATTAGATGATTCTTTCTTCTTGATGACTATTGAATACCTCAGATATGCAAGAGAAATTGACCCTGATCCTCCATATTAGTTTGATAGGAAGCAGAGACCTTAATTAATACTTCCCCTACAGCTAGGGTATTTGTAAATTCCCTGAGAGTTACTTTGGAGTTGAGAACGAAGTTGGTTGCAATTACTTTTCCTTTGCCAACGGGATATGAAACACTGTCACATCCAGAAAGTGGATTGGTTGCCAGCAGGTCTAAACATCATTCTCTCAACTTCTGAGCAGTTGCCTTAATGTCAATGATTTTCCCACCATACTTTTCCATTCTCAGTTGAGCAATTGGTTTGTGGATCCAATAGAAATATACCAACATGACAAAAATATCTGTACCATTAGCTATAACCTGGATATGACCTTTATTTTGACGTAGCATGAGAAACTAGCTAATAATGGTCATAACTGCTTCCTTGTGAATATAAGGACCTCCTTCTCCTATCAGACTGAGTTACTGATGACCATGTTCTGCCGCATATGAAATTGACCAGTGATTTCTCATACTGGTTACTCTTCATGATGGCATCTTTAGCAGGTAGAACAGTGTCGCATCTGGTTTCATTGACATGGCGGAAAATGCCTTTTTCTCTTCTCTGATAATCATTAGACTTTACCGATTTCTGGTTGTAACAATAAGATATAATAACAGTTTCATATGACTGGGTGAATGAATCAAGTAATCTGTTGGCAAAGTTGAACACTGTCACATTCTTGGGTCATAAAATATGGTATATGGCTTAATTCCCATCAATCAACAGACCACCAACTGGAACTTGCAAACATTCAATGAAAACAGCTAACTTTTGTAGCAAAATAGCTTCCGACCCTCTCCATAGGTCTTTGTAATCATCAAATAGTGACGATGGTGTGGATGAAAGCTCATACTTGAAAACCTTACTAGGCTGAATGTTTCTATTCTGTGAAATGACAAGTAGACAAGAAGACAATTTTTCCATGCCATAAACATTTGCATCACCTACGTTCACTGTCCGCTTCAAAGACTCCATGTAGACAACTCTTTTTCATCAGTAAGTCACAAATCCTTATGGAAGTCTGGCATAGTACTCCGCACTCACTTTCTCTCGTGGTGAGACACTCATCCATACTGATCTCACTATCAGCAGCAGTTCCATTGACAATGTTGTGTAATGGATCATGGGATGGTGATAGCAGAGGATTTATATATTGCTGTAGTTCAGTTAATAATTATTCTTTCTTCTTTGTGTCTACCCTCTTTTTTAACAACTTCATGGCCATCTTCCCTCATTGAACGTACTACCTATCTTTCATAACATGGCATTACAGATATGATGAGATAAAACCTAATCACTCACTTGTTCAGATAACAGTGATTTGCCTGCCAGTTCACTTTTCGCCTTTCTATTCCTAATATATGTTTGCTCACCAAACTGATCTAAGATCACTGGATTCCAAAACTCACCATGATTATGGCAAACATGTCCTCCTTGAAAACAGGCTGCAGCATTTCCTTTGAAAGTAAAGTTCCTACTTCAAGAACGTGCTATGAAATGCACATGGATAGTTCTAATGGCAAGCTACAAACATGTAAAAGACCACCCATTTCGAAGCATACATGTGAAAAAGCCAGCCATCTTCACGTTCACCTCAGATGAACAGTGTACAGTATGTTAATTACAGATGTGATATGATAAAACAGTCTACCCACAGACGTCCTGTTCATGAGAGTTGAACAATATGAAGCTCTTCCTGAATATCCTGTAGATTGTTTTTCTTGAAATGATAATTGACTGTAGAATTGCAGTCAAAACCATTCTTGGATTACACATGTGAATAAAATCAAAATGCCAGGGAAAAGGAACTAGAATTATTGAAATAGCGAATGTAAAGTCAATAAACGTAATACATACCCAATTGTCACGAATTAACCCAGCAGATGAACATAAGAACAATATAGTTATCATAGTCGTACCTCTGCCATATAATGAGTTTCACGCATGCAATTGGAGTAAACACATTTAAATCTAAGTTATCACACAAAACACTGATCAGTTCATTTTCATCTAAGTCTCTGCATCTGGAATTCCCCTAAAGGTAAATAAGACAGCTTACTTTCTAAATCATATGACTTCATCATAACTTAAGGAAAAGACAAAATCATGTAATTAATATATCAATTTTTCTAGAGCCAAAAAAATGGGTATTTTGAGTAACCCCCCCCCCCGTGTTGTCTGGTTAAATTTATTCGAAACAAGAGCTTGTATATATATGTATGTATGTATATATATATATATATATATATATATATATATATATATATATATATATATATATATATATGCATATATATGTATATATATATATATATATATATATATATATATATATATATATATATATATGTATATATATATATATATATATATATATATATATATATATATATATATATATATATATATATATATATATATTATGTATATATATATATCCTTTCATATTACTCTCAAAATAAAGAAAAAAAACACAACAAATAATAATAATATTGATCATCAATAACGCATTGTTTATTTATTATACTGTAATTAGACAGTTGTAGAGGACGTACAAAATTAATGAGTTTTCAGTTATCATAACTAACCATCCTCAAACAAGACAGAAGGACAGAAAAACAGAAAAGTTATCAAAATATATGGTTATATTTTCATGCCATAGTTACTAAAATATACGATTATAATATTAACTAATGTTAAGAGAGAGAGAGAGAGAGAGAGAGAGAGAGAGAGAGAGAGAGAGAGAGAGAGAGAGAGAGAGAGAGAGAGAGAGAGAATCCTTAATAAATTAGGTAGAAAGTTTTCCATTTGCGAGGGTAACAATAAAAACCTGAAGACAAGTTTTGTTGCAAATTTCAAGAAATGTGTATATTCACATGACAGAGATTAGCGTCTACAGACAAATGAAACGTCTTGCAAAGTCCAAAGAAGGAAACAAGCCGAGTCTTTACAACTAAAAGGAAAGTCTTTCAATGGCTTGAATAAATCCAATTAAATGTTGAAAGACATAAAACGTAAAACACTCCTTTTTTTTTTTGTTCGGCCTCAATAAATTGCATCTATTGCATTCTGTATTCCAGGAAAGGCGAAGCTAATTTCCTTCACGTTTAAGTTCTAAACTAATTTAACCACTCTCTCTCTCTCTCTCTCTCTCTCTCTCTCTCTCTCTCTCTCTCTCTCTCTCTCTCTCTCTCTATGCGTGTATGTGTGTGTGTGTGTGTGTGTGTGTGTGAATGTGTGTAGAGCTTCACAATACTGTTTATGTGCACTTTTGATTACCATATAAACTTTCATTTTAAGGAATTTCAGGATACTTTTCCAATGACAAAGAGTGGAAAGACAAATAATCTTTCCACAATATTGATAGCCAAGATGATAAAGGTATAACATTATATTTTATTATTTATTTATTTTTTCAATAATTTCTGAGTTTGTATGAATAAAACTTCATGGCTGCTTACAATGTTTCAATTTTTTTCGTGTTATAATTAATTTCATAATGAACCAGCGAAGATGATTATCTAATATCTAGTTGTGCATCTGGAGGTCCAGATCATCCCTTTGTTTAAGAGAAAACTTTTTACCGTTTTAAACATAGATTTGTATCAAACTGTTTAGGGTCCCTTAAATGTATTAGGGTTTTGGTGGCCTATGTGGTAGCGTTCCTGACTGGTGATCACCAGACTGGGGCTAGAGTCTCGCTCAAACTCGTTAGTTCATTTGGTCATTGCAACCACAACATCCTTGTGAGCTAAGTATGGTTGGATCAGGGGAGACTATAGGTCTATGTACTGAGTCATGGGCAGCCCTTGCCTGGCCCTCCTTGGTCCTAGCTAGGGTGGAGAGGGAGCCTGGGAGCTGATCATATGTATTTACTGTATAGTCAGTCTCTAGAGCATTATCCTGCCTAATAGGGCAATGTCACTGTTCCTTGCCTCTGCCATTCACGACAGGCCTTTAAAACTTTAAACGAGACCAGGCCTTGACAAATATAATTTTTTTTAGGTCTCTTTGTATATAACAGTCGGTGTTAGCTTTAATGTCTCTTATATGACACAGACGTCTCGTATTCCAATTTCTTTTGTGTGTAAGACGTCACTAACCTACAAAAATTTCAGCGTCAGGATTATTTTCATTTGTTTATACTTTGTGTGTCTGACAAGACTAAGCTTAACCATACTCTAAATAATTTTAAACAATTTAATAAATATCATGTAAACATAAAACTTTAATAAAACAATATTGTTCGTTTCCTATTTTGTTATCACTGTAGGAAATCCTAAATGTTCATGTTAAGGTGGTGCCTATTATAACAAATGTAAGGGTTACTTCCAATTTATTCTAAACCTAACACTTGTATTCCGATATCCTTTAGTCATCCTAGTGCTCCAAATTTTTCATGTTGACTGGTAGATATTTTGTATTGAAAGTGGCCTGACGATATGGCTCTCAAAGTAAATCGTTCATGAAAGAAAAAAAAATATGAATGTTTTAGGAGCTAAATATACTTTTAATAGGATATATTAGTATGAATATAGCTATTCTTCTTGTCAACACCAACCATATTGCGACGACTGTTTGATACCCTTGACAGTGAGGCATTTGTTAATTTAATGCCCAAAGTATAGCACTGAAAGAAATGAATATATGTTTCATGCTTGTGATGAAGATAGGAGGTTCATCCTTGCCAAGATCCTTGGACATGATGTGTCTTGCAATGCCATTTAACTTTCATAACATATTTATTTCTTTAGTTTTAATTGAATATTCTTTTAATCTTTATTTATAATAAACGATATCGGCGTGAATGACATTCGCTTTTAGGATGTCAGAGAACTTCAAATCAATCAAACAATCATTTATAGTAAACAAAAAATTATCATCCCGATCATATGGCTATAATCAATTAAGACTTGAAAATAAGTATTTCACTTATTTATCCTTCTCTCTCTCTCTCTCTCTCTCTCTCTCTCTCTCTCTCTCTCTCTCTCTCTCTCTCTCTCTCTCTCTCTCTCGTTGCAAAAAAAAAAAAAAAAAAAAAAAATAATAGACAGAGAGGAATCGTTCAATACAAGATGTCCTTTTCTGTCAGGGTTACCAACCGGGATATACTGTAAAAGAATGATATAGAAAATATTTGATGGCTTCAAATTTATTATATTCCAGAATATATTTTTTTCCTGAATAGAATAAACTTAAAAAAAAAATAAATTACAGAATATATAAACTGTAATAGAAATTCCCCGTTACTCATTCATATGGTAATTCTCTTCTGGAGAACAACACTTTCAAATTCCCTCCTATACTGATCTAATTTCAATTTAATGTTCATATCAGGAAGCTGTGAGGAAACGATGTGAAGCTTTCAATTAAGTAGGAAATTTACAGTTGATACGGGTTTCATTCTTTTGGAATATAGCGTAACATATCAAAAGCATTTTTATTCCTTTAAGGGAAAAATTCTTATCCCAAAACATACTAAGGCTGTTACCTGAAGCATTTCAATACACTTGTACATCCATCCCAAGTATTTTTTCGCTTGATGTTTTGTTGAAGAATGGACAACTTAGCAAGGGTAGATCTTATTTTATCATTTGGTTGGAATAAAACGTAAAAGAATATCATACATTACAGAGAGTGTTCATCGAAATTTTAATGTAACAATCAGCAAAACGCCACAAGACATTACTTAAGTATGATGAATCAAGACCTTTTAGCAACCTCAACCGCATGAAACTATCAAATATCGAATTTTGAATTATGTAATATGCTGCTACAATGTCTACTTATTTGTTAACTTAATTATATTTCATCGTATTGTGTTGATAGATTTGGGTATTCGCGCTGTCTTTGATGGACGAGCAATTATCGATGTGAGTACTATAATCTACGTTCCTAATAGATCATCTATGGTTATTGTGTTGGGCATTAGATGCTCGTGAAATTAAATGCTATACAAAATAAAATATATGTATCAGTATTAGGATTTAAAAATGATACTAGTGACGTGATAAAAAACAAGATATCTAATATCTTCTACCACCGTTCCTCCCCACACTCTCAGAATATGCTAAAATTGACAATTTACAAAGAATTTTAAAAGACGCTATAGTTAAATACGTCTGTTTTTTTTTTTTTTTTTTTTTTTTTTTTTTTTTTTTTTTTTACTCAGGTTGAGAACCAAAAATCTTGCCGTTATTAGTATGCATCACATGCGTGTACTAGTAGGGGGGAGGCTTTGGGGAATATAGCACGCCACATCTTTTGCCACTCAAAATTAGTTTTCTATATTTTATTTGAGCAAAAAAGTTAAAAGGTATTTAACTACAGAAATTTAGTATATCAGAAAAAAAATAAATTCAGACAATCATTGTTCATAAGAATCATTATTCAAAAGCAATATCTTGAATAGGTGGTTTTTGTTAACCTGTCATGTAATCCCATTTAAAAGTAAGGAATTATTCTGCTTATATATATATATATATATATATATATATATATATATATATATATATATATATATATATATATATATATATATATAATTCTGTATAGCCTATATATGAACACGCATGAATATAATTCTATACGTTTTGTAGATATCATCATCTCCGCCCACGACTATTGACGCAAACTGCCTCGGTTAGATTTCGCCTGTCATCTCTATCTTGAGCTTTCAATTTAATATTCTTCCATTTATCATCTCCTGCTTCACGCGTCAGAATCCTCAGCCATATAGGCCTGAGTCTCCTAATTCTTCAAATGCCTTGTAGAGCCTAGATAAACTTCATGAGCTAATTTCTCTCAAAAAGTGCGAAAAGCATGCACAAACCATCCCCATCTACCCCTCATCATGATCTCATCTTCATATGGCACTCGAGTAATCCCTCGTTTAGTTTCACTTCAAATCCTGTCCTGCAATTCAAGTCCCAATATCCTTCTGAGAACATTATTTTCAAATCTATCAAATCTATTAGAGATATTTTCATTGTTATACCAAGACTCATGTCCATATAGTAACAAGGATATCCCTAAACTGAGATATAGTTTGATTTTTATGTGTATGTTCAGGTGATTTTATTTCCAAATTTTACTAGCCATTGCATAAAACTAATAAACAACAAAATTCACCAGAAATCTCAGCGATGGGTGATATGCATGCCAGACATAAGAAATGGAATAGCAGAAATGGGTGACACTGTATGCTAGACTTGAAAAATGGAATCCCAGCGATGGGTGATCCTTTACAAAAGACATAAAAATGGAATCACAGCGATGGATGATCCTGTATGCCAGACTTCAAAAATGGAATCATAGTCTTGGGTAATCCTGTACGCTATAATTTAAAAAATGGAATCACAGTGATGGGTGATCCTGTATGCTAAACTCAAAATATGGAATCACATCCATGGGTGATCCTGTATGCTAGGCATAAAGAAATGGAACTAGAGCAATATTTGATCCTATATACTACACTTGAAACATGAAATCACAGTTCTGGGTGACCCTGTATGATAGGTTTAAAAAAAGGGAATCACAGCGATGAGTGATCCAATATATTAAACATGTATTAGTTATGAGTTTGTAAATGTAGGTGGGTGCGTCCCTGCTTTACCACTACTTCCAACTCTGTGACTTGAGGCCAAGTTTGTATTTATACCTAAAGTATAATAAATAAAACAAAACAAAAGAAAACGTCATTGATTATGCATAATATTTCGCTAAGAAAAATTATCTCCTTTAGATATTTCCCTTTAACACAAGTGTATGAGAATTATTCCTTTAAAGCCATGTACATAAAAGAAATACTCCACGAAATATTACAGAAACGAAATTGAATGCCACTAACGATTAGAATAAAATGCAAATAACAAAGGATGCAATGTTTTCTTACCGTCACCCAACACAGAAATTATGGCCTCATTACCGTAAATCAGTTTACGTGAATCGTAAGCAGACAGTTTTGATATGAAATCAGCCTAAAAATAAATACTAAATTATTTCTTACCCGAAAACGAATGAATATTACGTTCGTGAGCCCGTTACCAACGTGCAATATTTCTGGCAGAATCTCAGGTCTGCGCTTTCGTTATGTAGAATTCCGTAAACAATAAACAAAGCTAAAAATAACAAAAATTGGCTTAATTCTGAAGCACAGCTGCGGTTGGCCCAGCTCCAAATTAGCACCTGATTAGCCTTCTACATTTTCGTAAATCTTCTTAATCTTCACTTCACTTATTTTTTTTTTTACACAAAATAAACCATGCACTTAATAACAATAAACTTGATAAATCATAACCACTGTGACAACTGCTGCTCAAAACGAACAAAATGGCTATCATGTTAAACGAAACTGAAGCTTACTGCCTATTTGAGGAAAAAAATGATAAGAGGTTTTGCTGTGCAAGCGAACGCGGATATAAACACAGGGTTTTAAAAATAAAAAAGAAAATGTTTTGGAAGTTTTCTTCCTCGGTTCAAACTCCAGTGATTATAGAATTTACTCGATAAGGAAATTAAGATTTTACTTTAATAACAATAACTTCAAATTACTATCTTAGCTAATCCTGTCAAAGTCGTAAGTTTGTCACGTCATGTGAGTCTGGCCTCGGTTAAGAAGTCAGTGCATGAACAAATGAACAACAAAAAGGAGATTAGGTTGCCAGCCGGCATTAAGAAAATAATTACCGACAACAAATATATTTACATTAATACTTCACTAAAACTATTATGAAAAAAAATGGAGCACAATGGAGAAAGATATTCTTGCTAAGCCACAAGGTGCTTCACGTGGGGTTGGACAGACCTCAAAGGAGTGTATGGGTGTAGGATGGGTGGGCAGGTGGTGAGGCTCAGGGTAGGGTAACAACGGTTGTATTTCTTCTTGTGCTTGCTGGGGGATCTATGTATGAAAAATGCTGTAATAACCATCACCAATATATATATATATATATATATATATATATATATATATATATATATATATATATATATATATATATATATATATATATATATATATATATATATATATATATATATATATATATATACACACACACAGTATATTCTAAAGTTAATGACAATACAAGACTCCAAGTATCCTAGACGGAATGGATACTATTTCCAGAAAAAAAATAAATGTTTAAATAAAATTTATGAAATGATGGGTGATAAAAAACTCGCATAATATTCAATTCTATATCTGATATATATGATTTCGTCAATCATTCATACTGACATGTATTGAAAACACGTGTTTACTCTAGAACTATGCCCATCATCTATGTGTTTCTTCTATTTGTCCTGAACCCAGCCTTAAGTGATATTTCACGCTTTCTGGAAAGCAGCTTTGCAAATCATATAGCATTTTGCTAATAAGGACAGCTTCATTAGCATACTCTATGATCGCTAATTTCCTGTTACCAATCCAGTGTTAATCTTTTCTGTCATCCCTAACTGATGTATAGATTACAAAATGCTTATGGAGGAGGATAAACAAGATAGGTGACAACATATTCCTTTGGAGTACTCCTCTATTTATGGGAAACTCATTAGATAGGACTTCAATAAAATTAAATTTATTCTTGCTACGCTCATGAACAGACATAATCTAATTTACGTATTTAAGAGAAACTTTATATTAACGTAGGACTCTCAACCAAATTTAGTGTGGTAGGCGGTGTTACCCTGATAGTGGGTATATGCTATGATAAGAGGTATTAAACGATGAAGGGGATACATCTTAGCAATCAATGTTTGACAACAACTATACGAGTACAAGAGGATGAGCAACCTGGTGTAGTAACGATAACATTGGGTGTGGAGAAAATCGCCCCGTAAACCTAGATAAAGTCATTGGCAGCAGGGTGACAGATTTTGTTCAAGACGATCGACAAAGTATTTCTTCAGCTACTACTCTCGATGCCTGGTGAAAGACCTTACTGTAATCAATATGTAGCAGCTAGGGTCACTTGCCTTGGATGGGAACTGTGCTTCACAAGGAATTTTCTACTCTTTGATGAATTTAACCTATGAATTATCTATGAATTTAATTACTCTATGGAAAAAGAAAAAGGAAAGATTAATCCCCAGTTCCGGGCGTAGCAGGGTGATAACATTCTCCCGATTTATAAATAATAAAGCCAAACTGAAAATTTGTAATAGGAATGTTAGAAAAAAAGGAATCAGATGGGGAAGTTTAAGCAAGTAGAGAATGGATTTATGAAATATGGTTTAGAGATCTTGGAATTGTGTGAAAAATTTAGTAAATTTATTAGTTAGTAAATGTTGCACTAAGGCAACACACACACACATACACACACACACACACACACACACACACACACACATATATATATATATATATATATATATATATATATATATATATATATATATATATATGTGTGTGTGTGTGTGTGTGTGTGTGTATGTGTGTTTACATATATATATATATATATATATATATATATATATATATATATATATATATGTGTGTGTGTGTGTGTGTGTGTGTGTGTGTGTGTGTCTGTGTGTGTCTGTGTATTCTCGAGAACAGATGGGTTTCGAAGAGATGGGGTATAAGGGATAATAACACCAAGAACAAAAATAAAAAAAATAACTAAGTAGAGGGCTGTAAATAGTAGATTGCAAGGTATAAATCGAAATAGTGCAATAAGAGTATAATAGTTTTATATTCAGTAACAAATGGTTTCCTTGGAGAAAAGTAAGATTAATACTATAAACAACTGAAGAGTATAACCGATGATATCTCAGTAATAGATATGAACAATCTAATTGCTGGCTTCAATGTTTTAGCTGGAATGAATCATCGAGGTATAAAAAATGTGATAGGTGTTGAAGGTCTTGGCAAAGTTGCACATGAAAATTAAGCATATTTCATAAATTTTTGTCCAACAAACAATTTTGTTATGGTAGGTACTCTTTTCAAGGACGAAGACTTCAGCAAATGGAATTGGATTTCACCATGTGGTAATTACCAAAATTAAAAGGATCATATAGTCATTAATAAAGAGTGAAGGACTCTGAGAAAGGTAAGAAGCATTGAGGTGCATACATTTGTAGTGATCACCAGTTCATCGTTGCAACACTGAAATTGAAACTGGAAGCACTCAATCGAAATGTACAATGAATATCTAGGTTTGATACAACTCAACTTATAAAAGATGAACACATAGAAACTTTGCATTTGAATGAAGGAATCGATTTGCAGTCTTAGAGTCTTTAAGAGAATAGTAGCAGACATTCAATGAACAATGGTGTGAAATTAAGAACATATACCAGTCAGTTGTTAATAAAGTTTTGGAACATGGCGTTTCAAGGAGAAAATCAAGGATATTAAATGATACTTTGGGCCCTAATTAAACATTCTGTGAGGTAATATCTCTTAGAGGGTGCGGAGAGCATGCCCAAACCGTCACCATCTACCCATGAACATTATATGCAACCCAAGTAATATCTTTTGGAGTTTCATTTCTCATCATGTCCTGCCATTTAACTCCCGATATCCTTCTAAGTGCTTTGCTTCCAAATATGCTATATCTGTTGGAGATTGTATCATTGTTATACCATGGCTCATATCCATGCAGTAACACCGATGTCACTAAACTGATATAAAATCTGATCTCTATATGTAATTTCAGGGGATTTGATATCCAAATTTTACTTACATAGCCAATGTCTGATTTTTTTTTTTTTTTTTTTTTAATATTTCACTAAACTAATTTTAAGGACCCTGTAGTCGAGGTAAAAATACGAAATACTTAAATTGTTTTACCTTCTAATCTTTTTTTCTTCAACTGTTATTCTATTTATCTAGAGCCTAACATTGGGTGATATATCATAAATTATGGTAGGCAAGCATTAGAAAATGTGGTGTTTTGCTAATAAGCACAGTATCACCAGCATAATCCAGGTCTTCTAATATCCTATTACCAATCTGTCCAGGATTTTTTCAACAATTTCCTACTGTTCTACAGATTACAAAATCCACAAGGAGGTAAACAACATAGGTGAAACTATATTCTCTTGGATTATCCGATATTCATAGGAAATTTATTTGCTAGGACTCCAATAAAATTAACTTATTCACTTATTTAAGAAGAATTCAATGACGACACAGGACTCTTCATAAAATTGGCTAGTGCACGTTAAAAAGACTTTTTTCATAATCTGCAAATACCAACAAAACTGGATTTCTATATTCTATTCATTGCTGTAAAACGTCCTAAAAATGAAAATTTGTTCAGTATAACTTCTATATTTTCTAAATCCTACTTATTCACCCCTCAGCTTTACATCAATCTTTCTCTCTAGGGTCTTTGGAATGAGCATAATATTTTTTTGTTTTAATTAAAATTGACGTGTGTGTGATGATCAGTATTGTAATGAACCAGGTCTCACTTTTAGCCATTTCAACCAACAATTCTAACTCCCATTCATCAGGTTTTCCTTTTGCATACCAAAGTATACAAAATAATCTTGTAAATATTTTGAGGGTCCCTTTTTTGATAATAGCCTCCACTTCAAACACTCTGAACTCATCCATATGCACGTCAAGGTCTTCATCAGCTTACAGTAGATTTCCTTCATATCTCCTATTCATGTCCTCACTAAAGTGTTCACACCAACGTTGCCTTTCTTCATTTTCTCCTGCTATAATTAATCTATGCCTCTTTTTGTTGGGTATGTGCTTTTTTGTCCCGGTAGATGTTTCATTTATGATTCTATGATCAATTCTTATACCATATCTAGTCCTTGAATTCATAGCTTTGTCAGGCACATCTGCTTTGCTGTCTGGATACTCTCTCCAGTCTTTCGTGGGTTTTCTTTTTACTTTACAATCAATACTGGAATCCTTAGCATACTCTGCCCGGT
>NC_090740.1:138473331-138488331 GCF_036898095.1 Palaemon carinicauda | reverse complement strand
TTCAGGAAGACAGTAAATTTAAGACGGCATTTATAGCTAACGATCAACTATTTCAGTTTAATTTTCTTCCTTTGATGTTAAAACTATTCTAAGTCATTTCTTTAGAGTAATGATGGCAGTTTTGTGTCCCTTAATTGGCCATAATGCTCTTGTTTATTTAGAGAATATCATAATTACACGGAAACCGGCGAACATAATAATAATATTCGTAAAGTTTTAGAAGCATTGCGATGTAATGGTATGGAAAGAAAATTGTCAATGTACAAATTTTTCTATAAACAGGTCGAATTTTTAGGTCATATAATAACCCCTAAAGATGTCCTACTCTGCCCAAATAAAGTAGCCGCTAATAGAGATTTGCCCAGGCCATGTAACTCTAAGGAAGTAGCTGGGCTCCTTGAGCTCGCTGGGTAATATCATGATTTCATTACAGCTTTTAGAGAGATAGTAAGACCCTTAGATGCTTCAAAGAAACAAAAAGTAATAAATTTGGAAATGGAATAAGAAAGGGCCTTTAACCATTTGAAATATACATTAACTAGCAATGAATTACTCGCATATCCGAGATTTGATTACCCGTTCTTAGTGACAACAAATGCGAGTAGCGTAACTATTGGTGGCGCAGTTTCTCAACGAGATGATAAAGCCATTAGAAGGGGCAGAAAAAAATAACATTAAATTCGATCAAGAGGCTTTGGCTGCGCTGTGTTCTAGAGAGGCCTCATTTCTTTTTATTAGGTCAGTTGATTGAGTTGCAAAGCGATCTTCACCCCTTACTTTATTAGCATTATACAGATGATTTGACCTCTTGACAAGAGAGATGGATTGAGAGACTGTTAGAGTTTAATATAAAGGGTTTTCACCATATAGAAGGTAAAACTAACAAGGCAGCTGATGCTCTCTCTAGAGATGATGTTATAGGTGTAACAACTAGGGCACAAAGGAGGAACGAAGAACTTAACCAAAAATATTGATGACCCCCATCAAAATAGAGAAAATAGAGAATGGGATGTGAACTGTCCCGATGAGCAATCAGAAGATGGGGATAAGAGAGAGAGAGAGAGAGAGAGAGAGAGAGAGAGAGAGAGAGAGAGAGAGAGAGAGAGAGAGAGAGAGAGAGATAAGACTGGCGAAGGTGAATATATGTGGGTGGCCGAGGACATGACCAGGGGTGTCCAGAAGGAATGCCCTGATGATGCAGGTTTGATTGACTTTGGGAGTTTGGACATGAAATAAGTCCGAGAGGGACAGAAAAACGAGGAATGGATAGAAAGAGTGTGAGCAGTGATTAAAGTGAATCGGAAAGTTATCCGTCATTTCTGAACGTGCCTCATAAGATTTTTTTTATGGACAATGATATCTTATGTTGTACTTACCAGAAGAGGAGAGGGGAATTTTGTGCACAGGTAGTTCTTCCTCCTTCTTTGATTAATCGAGCCATCCACATTGTACATGCAAGTCCGTATGCAAGGCATTTAGGGATCGATAGAACGTTAAGGAGAGCATACGAATCCTTCTTTTGGTTAAGAATGAAAAAATATTAGAAAATTACATAAAAAGTTGTCATGCTTGTAACTGCTTCAAAGAACATAAAAACACTGTACTAGAGGCCAGGAAGGGGCCTGTGATTCCTATTGATTTTCATGGAGTGCATATGGATGTTGTAGGACAATTTCCTGCTGGTTTACCACAACATAAGTATATATGTGTATTTGTGTATGTATTTACTCGGTACACTCATACTTACTCAATGTTGGATAAATCGGCAAATTCATTAGCCCAGGCACTATGCTCTTTCATTATTAGGATTGGTTGCCCAAAAATTTTGATAGGTGATAATGGTCTCGAGTTTATGAATAAGGTGATGAAATCGGTCATGGACTTGACGAAAACTGGACACTTATCTGTGACCTCATATATGCCTTCAGCTAATGGCTTAGTGGAATCGCATAATAGGGAAGTAGTGCGAATTTTACATTACTTATTGGCAGATGACCTCCTTCATTGGCACACCATGCTTCCTACAGCTGAGCTAGCTTTGAACATTGCATATAAGGCTTCGCTCAGGGACACGCCTTTCTTTTTAGTATATGGACAGAATCCTGTGCTACCATATACGTTCCTTATTAATTAGCAGCAATTGCCAAATTATTCAACTGAACAATACCATGCATATATATATTAAATCTATTAAGGAGAGTAATGAACACCATTGAAAGGTTTTTGAAAAGAGCTAATGAAAAACACAGCTCAAAGTATGATGGTCGGTTCAAAACAGCACCAGTAAAAGTATTTGTGGGCGATCGTGTGTATTTGAAACGATTACAACGTAGGAAACACAAACTAGGGCTTGCATATTCGGGTCTATACCGAGTAAATATTGTTAAATCTAACACAATTGTGATACAATGCATGTGGTACCTGAAGAGGTAGATTTAAAAAAATGTTCCTCCTTACCCCTGCATACATGACATTCCTCGAGTTGATGAGTAGAATTTTTTTGTCTTTGCTGTTGTTATTGTTTGAAGAGACATTATTTTTTTTCTCGACCTATTTTAAATAAAGTTGATGATAACAATGTGTTCTTATGTTGATGCTTAATGTGTGCATAGAATGTTATGGTAATTTTACATAGTGTGGTAATACGTATATCATTGCTGAGTAAACCTGAAAACAATCAGAGGTCAACTAGATTCCTAGTTGGTGGGGCCAGAGCTGTTCGCGAAAGGCAAGTGGCTGCAGGATTAAAGTTCAGCCTTGAGGATAGTCAGTGTTAGAGAATGTGTAGATTTGAATACTTTATACTCAATGTTATAAGAGATGGGCGGGAAAATGAGGGATTTTCTGGCCACGGTTGATATTTGCAAGTGCAAGTGAAATGGTGATGTACATAAATGGCGAAACGTTGGTGATGAGTTGTGTTGCGAAATTGTGCCATAAACCTGGACAAGTAAAATTGAGGGATGAAGGAAAATCTAATACTACCCCTGTCCCGCCCAAAAAGCTCATATTTCCCGCAACCAGACGGGAGTTATTGATGAGGTTCTGTATGATCTCTAAAGTATATCAATTGGACATATGCCTTGCCCTTCAACAGGAGGATGATCTTTTGCTGAAAAATTCCACCAATTAAGCCTTAAGATCACTTCACAATCTTGTTACACGTGGATTCAAAGTTCTATAAAATTGTGTAAAATTGAGCAATTAAGTGGAGAAGACTAACAGTTTGAATTGATTGCCTACCTAGTTGAAAAAACATGACAGTTTATTTCAGGAAGCTATAACTGCAAATGATGGTCAGATCAATTAAGATATCTTTTGCAACCTATAAAAAGAAGAAAAAAAAACCTGAATAACGTTGCCAGAGATTAATATACAGATCAAGTATAAAAAAAAATTGATAGACGGTTGCATTTAAAAAGAATTAAATAACTTGGAAGTAAGAATTTGAAGACTAGATATGGTAATATGGAAATATGAACTAATTGCAAAAATTATTCAGAGTTGATTGATCATCAACAATGCTTAATGATTTTCTTAATATGCAAATTTTTTGTGCAATTGTAGAAGTAGACAGGATATTTTTTTACAATGAAAATATCACATAAAAACTTTACAATGGCGGTAAATAGCTGGTTATATATATATATATATATATATATATATATATATATATATATATATATATATATATATATATATATAAATATATATATATATATATATATATATATATATATATATATATATATATATATATATATATATATATATATATATATATATGTATATATAAAGCTATATATATATATATATATATATATATATATATATATATATATATATATATATGTATGTATGTATATATATATATATATATATATATATATATATATATATATATATATATATATATATATATACATATATATATATATATATATATATATATATATATATATATATATATATATATATATATATATATATATATATATATATATATATATATATTTTTGGGCTCAAGCCATGTCGTCCTGATGGAAGTTCCTATAGGGTAGCTTCCTAGGGTATATTACAACTACGGCGATATTCCCAGAGAATTTACCTTAAGGTACCAGAATTCTAACTCCTGGAGCGAGTATCCCTCGTGAAAGGGATATCGCGACATATCAGAGGACGTATTCTAGACACGTCACATGGCAATCTACTACCTAAATAGAGATTCGTCTCGTAAGAGGGAGATTGACGAGATACGAATTCGGGAAGAAAAAGGGGGGAGCCGCTCCCAAGGCCTCCCAATCCCCCGATTCGTATGCGTGCCTGGCGCCAATCCTGGCGCCATCTGTATTCCTTTTTGCGTAGCTTAACAACTCGGTGTTTTTTCCTGTTTTTCTCGCAAATCTTGGATTTATTCAACTTTTCATGGCTTCTCCGTCTTCGTTGGCCTCGGATAAGTTGAGTATAGTGTCTGTTATGTATAAATGTAGGCTCTTGGTAAAATTTTGAGTGATTAATAGGATTAATCTTTGATACAAGAGCCGTAGCCTACCAGAGGTGTCCTGGACACTGTCACTCGCTAGGTATAAATTAGTTAGTCAGAGTGACATTCCTGGTTGTTTTGCTTAATAAATTTTAGCTATTTAGCTTTACATAGGATTTCCTTTCGTGCTTAGTATTATTTGGCGAAGTATTCGCCATTCTGGCCTACGCTAGGCCATGTAGCCTAGTCGTTTGGTCCTAGTACTTAATGCATGATTTTGGTTTTTCCGAGTGTAATTAAAAGTTTATTAAAGCTTTAGGCTATTTTTTATACATTTTAGACTGTGTGGAATATTTCCAAGATTGTATACGTGAGAGTTTCGGTGAATTAGGTAATCGATTCTCTTGGTGCCTAGGTTAATTGCTTATGGAGCCTTAGTATACTTTATTATTCTCCCCGGTTGCTTTCTTTTCTTCGGAGAAGGTATGCAATCCCTTTCCCTCTGTTTAAGCCTTGGGCTTATCCCTAAGTGGTTTTTTCCGAATTTATTTTCGATAAAACTATACTAGGGTGTTACTGTACCTTCCTGTTCCAGCAGAGTCTGGTTCAAAGAGGGACAGAACAACAGAGTTTTTTAGTCTGAGTCCGTGTTGTCTGGCTTGGGGCAGAGTTCCCCTCGCTGACCTAACACTTATAAAGGGAGCTTAGCTCCCTTAGGTCACTATCGAAGGTTTCTGTAGTATGATTCCTCCTTTTGTGATCGACCAGACTAAGTCCTGTTGCTGTTCTTGGGGAGGATAAAATCTTCCCTTGGGAATAGCAACGCCTCCCTTGCTTTGGTGCTTTGGGAAGCTGGCAAGTATTGCTGGCCCTTTCCCTTAGATCTCCCTTAGGCTAAGACAGAGTTCTTGGCTGCGGGTGATCTGTCACTAAAGCAAGGTTGGCAGGACCCTTTTGTCCCTTCCCCCTCTATCTCCGTAATGGCCTTGCCATTACTGTACTGTACCTTGCCGGCCGGCAGAGCTGGCTGGCAGGGGTATTACTGTTCTGTACGTCATTCTACTTCTGGACCTAGTATAGGTTGGGATATGGAATTGACTAAGGCCATTGCCGGCCGGCTGAGATGCTGGCCGGCAAGGGTCTTATGTTTTCGAGTGCTGCCCGGACCTCTCTTGGTCCCTCATCCATGCCTGCCGACAGAGCCGGACGGCATTGGTCAAGGAAGCCTGAATTAAGTTTCTCCCCTTCCTTATATGCACTCTTTCGGTTGCCGGGCTTTGGGGGTCGTGTACACTCTTATCCCGGCATCCATTCTTTTTTCTTCTAGTGCTGTACCTGTCCCGGCAGCCGGCCTATGAGGCCGGCAGCCGGGCAGGGGTAGTCTTCTGGTTCTTTTGCTGCCGGCTGGCATCGGTCTCGTACCTTTGCCGGCCAGCTTATGTCAGTCCTTGTCTGCCGGTCACCAAGAGTGTGGCCGGCAGCTGGGTACTACCTTGTGTAGTTGCTGGCCGGCAATCATTGCCGGCCAACACTGGCTGTTGCTGGCCGGCAGCTGCTGCCGCCGGCACAGGCATTTGAACCAGAGGGCTGCCGCCCTATAGCTGTTAAGTAGTATACTTTAAAGCTAATTGTGGTGTGTGCCGGCCGGCAAAGGCAGGCCGGCACACATCCTCCTATACTGTACTAGTATTCTTCTGTATAGCATATACAGTAAGAAGAAAACTATAGTAAAAGTTTAGGTACAGCACTGTATCTTCTAACACTATTGTGTTTTCTTACACAGCCCTTTGCTGTTGCCCTCAGACAGGAAGCAGAGTTCTTCCCCGTCTATTATCCAGGATTTTAAAATCATTGCCTAGGTGTGAGCTCCACCTGTTTCCTATGGAAACCTTGCATTGGTTACTCTAGTAGAGATAAACCAATTTTTTGATTTTATTATCTGGAAGGCTGCAACAATGGGTTGTGAGGGAAACACAAGTGTGTGTCTTTCATTTATGAATTGTTATGCTATACTATGCATATCCAGTGATACATAGTTCACTTGATACTCATGGAAATTTCTTCTCTTTACAGAAGGACACTCCGAAGTGGGGAAGTGCTTTCTGCAATGTCAGCAGCAAGAACCTCTGCGGACATGAGTTTTGTAGGAGACACGCAGCATACGCTGTCTCCAAGGATGATCTCCGGTATTGGGACCCTCAGGTATGTACTGTGTGCACTAACCTGATTAATGACACATTTAAATAGCTAGGAAGAAGCTTCGTACCAGGGTAAGGGGCTTCCAAAAGTACACTTCTGGCCCTTATCTTCCAAGTGAGAAGATGAGGGCGTATCTTTTCCCTAAGGCATCAGCTGAGGCAGTGATTCCCCAGCCTCAAGAGGAGATCCCCTATGTTCAGATCCAGGTGGATGCTGAAGTCGCGGTCGCGATGCAAGACATCTAGCTAAATGACAGGATATCTGATGTGGACGGGTGTCAGGAGGAAGACCTCCTTGCAGAAGCCCAGGATGAAGTTCAAGTCCCTCTACATCGGCCAGTCTCCCAGTAGAGCTGGGACAGGCCCTCTCTTCTATTGTTGGAATGATCCAACAAATGCAGAAGGAGAATCAGGAGAAGGCGGCTGCAATGGAACTGCGAATGCAGTGCCTTGCAGAATCACATGGGCCCCAGAAAAGCTCAATGTGAAAGACCTTCCTTTGTGCTCGGATGCTAACCCATGGAGGTATGCTGAGCACATGTCGATGACGACTGGAAAGATCGTCATCTCGGATATGCTGGGCTCAGTTCCCCTGGAGGGTGGAATTCTGGCCCAGCAAGGCACCATATCCGGACTGTTATGTCCGGCTGAGGAAGGAACCAGCTTCAAAGGAGGAGGCAGAGCCGAAGGAGGTCATAGTGATGACCATGCTAAGGCTCAAGCTCTACTTTCATCTTCGATGAAAGAGAGGGGCTTCTCTAACTCAAAGGTAGCTGCATTGAATAGGAAGCTCCCTTCCTTTGTGTCCTCGCCTACTAGAGCCTTCCCCCTTTTTACAGAAAGGGTTTCTGGCTGTACTAAAAGCAATCGAGGCCGGCAAGTCTTGCCCCTCCCTAGAGGAGTGTAAACCCTTGTCGCTGGCCCTGCCTATGGACCACAAAGATTGGAAGGACGTCCATCTTACGTTCTAAGTGGAAAGTTGGAGGCTGATATTGCCGGACGTCAGTTCGGCAAGGACCCCCCTAAGCTGTCTGACTTTCTTTTGCGAAGTGAGCTCGATACAAAAGAAAGACTGACTGCCTCAATGTCTCTTCAGACTACTCTCGAGACGATGGCAAGTGACCCCAAGGTCCATGAAATGTTCATGGTAGTGGCCAAGCCTCATCTGGCCACAGTGACGAAGGACCTTTATGGCTTCGTCAAGGCAAGGAGAGCTGGTAGGGAGTTCGTGTTTACCTCGGCTACAGTGAGGCACGAGCTAAAGAAACTAATCTCCTCCAACATTTGGGGAAAAGACCTTTTTCCCTACCGACTTGGTCAAAGAAGTTTTTGATAAAGCCACCTTGGAGAATAGAAACCTTCTCCAGAAGTGGGACCTGGCTATCAAAAGAAAGTCTTCCCCGGATGAGGGTCCTCAACCAAAGAGGAAGACTATGAGGACTAGGCTACCGTCTCGGCCAGCCAAGCCTCTTAGACAGCAACAGCAACTGCAATTGCCATTGCCCCCAGTGCCCCAGATCGTGGCACAAACCCCGACCACCTTTCAGTGGGTACCCCAGGCCGTGTCGACACAGTCCACGGCATTCACCCCAGCGTTCGAAGGGCAGTCTACTTCCTTCCGAGCAAAGCCTAGAGGAGCAGCCAGAGGCTCGTCTAGACGCTCCTCAAGGGGAAGGGGATTTAGGGGTGGTCGTGGTCAGGAAGGCAAGACCTCAGGACAACAGTCCAAGTGAGGTGATACCGGTAGGAGGGAGACTTCTGAAATTTCGGGATCGGTGGACCTTCGATCCCTGGGCCCACAGCCTACTCAAGAATGGATTGGGCGGGAGCTGGTACAGCACTCCACCCCCGTACCTTCGGTTTTTTCCAACACTCCACCCCCGTTATGGAGGACTACGTTCAAGAACGGTTGGAGAAAAAGGGTGAAGCCCATCAATTTCTAAGGGAGGCTGTTTTGTGTTCCCAAGAAAGACTCGGAAAAGCTCAGAGTCATTCTGGACTTGTCGCCACTTAACAAGTTCAAAGTGAATTACAAATTCAAAATGCTAACACTGCAACACATAAGGACCTTACTGCCCAAGAGGGCATATTCCGTCTCTATAGACTTGTCAGATGCCTACTGGCACATTCCAATTAGCCATCGACTCTCCCCCTACCTAGGGTTCAGGCTACAGCGAAGACTACACGCCTTCGGAGCCATGCCATTCGGGCTAAACATAGCCCCAAGGATTTTTACGAAGCTTGCGAGCGTAGCTCTCAAACAATTTCGCCTAAAGGGAATTCAGGTAGTAGCCTACCTGGACGACTGGTTGGTGTGGGCAGCATCCGAGACAGAATGCTTGCAAGCTTCCAGTCAGTGATCCAGTTCCTAGAGTACCTAGGCTTCAAGATCAACAGAAAAAGTCTCGACTTTCTCCATCTCAAAAGTTCCAGTGGCTAAGATCCACTGGGACCTTTTGTCACACCGTTTCTCCACCCCAGCACGAGCAGGAGAGAGTACTGCGCTCTCTCCAGTTTGCTTCGGTGACAGACCCAGTGCTAGAGCACAGCTAAAGGATGCAATCGGAGTTTGGAGAAGTTATGCATCAAACGCGTGAAGAGATCTGAGAAGACCAGCCGCTTCGGCTAAGTACTCTTCTCAGGCCTTGGTCCCAAGCCAGACATCTAAAGATGTCAGGTTCTTCTTCAGCCACCTCCCCCGTCGGTGACGATTCACTCAGACGCCTCAAAGGAGGGATGGGGAGGTCACTCTCATCGGAAAAAAGTCCAGGGGACTTGGTCCAGGCTATTCAAGACCTTTCTCATAAAACTTTCTAGAAGCTAGGGCAGTGCTCCTTACCTTAAAGAAAGTCTCCCCGTGTCATTCGTTCCACAGAAAGTGGTAATAGACAGCGAGGTAGTTGTAAGATACTTGAATCGACAAGGATCGAGGTCACCACCTCTCAACCAGGTGATGTTGGCCGTCTTCCGATTGGCGGAAAAGAAGAAGTGGTACCTGTCGGCAGTTCACCTTCAAGGAGTCCGCAATGTGACAGCGGACGCTCTATCCAGGTTCACACCGATAGAGTCGGAATGGTCCTTAGACGCAGGATCATTCTCCTTCATTCTGAATCAGTCCCAGAACTGCAGATAGACCTCTTTGCGACGAAAGACAACAAGAAGTTGCCCCTGTACGTGCCCCGTACGAGGACCCCTTAGCGGAAGCAGTGGACGCGATGTCCCTCGACTGGAACAGATGGTCCAAGATTTATCTGTTCCCTCCTCACAACCTTCTGTTGAGGGTCCTCAACAAACTGAGATCCTTCAAAGGGTAGCGGCAATAGTGGCCCACAAGTGGCCGAACAGCGTGTGGTTCCTCCTGGCATTGGAACTGTAACTGAAGTTTGTACCACTACCAGATCCAGTTCTGACCCAGCGAGTCCAGAAGTCAACTGTCTGCGCTTCATTACAGAAAACCCGGACCCTGCAGGTCATGTTTTTCTCTCCCTAGCGGTGAGAAAGCGTTTCGGGATTTCGAAAGCCAGTATAGACTTCCTTGAGGAATATAAATGCAAATCTACTAGAAGGCAATATGAGTCATCTTGGAGAAAATGGGTGGCCTTTTGTCAAGGCGAAGATTCCGCAGGAGATCTTGACAGACTTCTGCTTATCCTTTTTCCCCACCTCCATGGTCAAGGGTTGGCAGCGAACACGATTTCAGCGTGTAAGTCTGCTTTGACAAGACCCATTCTATATGCCTTCCAGGTCGACCTAGGTAACGAGATCTTTAATAAAGTCCCGAAAGCCTGTGCTAGGCTCAGACCTTCAGCACCTCCAAAGCCCATTTCATGGTCTTTAGACAAGTTCTTCATTTCGCTTCTCTGTTGAGCAATGAAGAATGTGCGTTAAAGGATTTGACACAAAAAGTTATTTTCCTAATTTGCACTCGCGTCCGGGGCCAGGGTTAGTGAAATTGTAGCCTCTCGAGAGAGGCAGGTCGTGTTCAGTTCCTGGATGGGGAAGAACTGAACCTGTTTCCGGATCCTACGTTTCTCGCCAAGAATGAGTTACCCACCAACAGGTGGGGTCCCTGGAGAATCTGCCCTCTGAAAGAAGATGCATCTCTATGTCCAGTAGAATGCCTAAAGGTCTATCTTCATAGAACTTCAGACTTCAAGGGTGGTCAACTATTCAGGGGAGAAACATCAGGCTCAAATTTATCTCTGAATCAACTCAGAGCAAAAATCACATATTTTATTCGCAGAGCGGATCCTGACAATACACCCGCAGGTCACGATCCGAGGAAAGTTGCCTCATTCTTAAATTTCTTTAATTGCATGGATTTTGAACATCTCCGTTCATACACTGGCTGGAAGTCTTCCAGAGTGTTCTTTCGCCACTATGCGAAGCAAGTAGAGGAACTAAAAGAGATCTGTGGTAGCAGTGGGTCGCGGTGTTAACCCTACTGTTTAACTCTGCGAGGAACAGTGGTCTTAATTGGGACGATTAATTCCAGGGTGAGTGTGTAGTTACATACTGTACTACAAACTAAGTGAGGGCACTGTGTTGCCCATCCAGACTGTTCCACTTCCGAAGGTGAACCTAGCATAAGTGCAGACATGTGTGCCGAGCGTTTCTAACGCTAATGTCATTGATTTGTAATACAGGCTTTTATGACTTTGATACCTCGGTATCTTAAAAGTGGCATCTAATGTTTTTCTTTCAGACAAACAAGCCCTGTTTACTATCATACTTATGCTTAAAGTTTTGGGTTATCCTCTTCTTATACATATATGTATAATTGTGGTTAACCTGTCTGTTTATTGTCTGTCAATAAGCTTGTTCTTGAGAACCTTGCGTCTCCTTCACCTGTGTCAATTTATTGGTATAATTGAGCATTCATTCTATGTACCTTATATGGGATAATTCTAATAGAATTGTTCCTTTATGCAAGCTAGGTTGCATTGGTTTTCCTCCTATGCGGATATAAAACCTTTGGCCAATACAAGTATTGTGCGGAAAACTGGTCGATATTTCATATTGACGCAGTGGTCCTTTACAAACTATGCTTTACTTAATATAGGGCGAGACCACTATATTAGCTTGCCTGATATTCATACATAGATATATGTACTCTTCGAGACTTTCCAGAGTCTAGTAGGACTCTTCCCTGTAGGGGGCAGGAAGCTCTAACATAGTTTATAGTTAGTTGAAAAGATGTATAACGGTAACATCTTAGGTCTCTAGGTCTAGTCGACCAGGAATAAATATCTCCGGGGAGTACGGCACGTTCTGAGAATCCACAGATACAGTAATGCTCTGGTACACTTCCATCAGGACGACATGGCTTGAGCCCAAAAAACGGATTTTGAGCGAAGCGAAAAATCTATTTTTGGGTGAGATAGCCATGTCGTCCTGATGGACCCGCCCTTGCCTTTCTAAGAAAGGGCTGTAGGACCCCTCCCTACATACAGTATCTGTAGCACCTCGTGTACGCTACAAGGAATACAGATGGCGCCAGGATTGGCGCCAGGCACGCATACGAATCGGGGGATTGGGAGGCCTTGGGAGCGGCTCCCCCCTTTTTCTTCCCGAATTCGTATCTCGTCAATCTCCCTCTTACGAGACGAATCTCTATTTAGGTAGTAGATTGCCATGTGACGTGTCTAGAATACGTCCTCTGATATGTCGCGATATCCCTTTCACGAGGGATACTCGCTCCAGGAGTTAGAATTCTGGTACCTTAAGGTAAATTCTCTGGGAATATCGCCGTAGTTGTAATATACCCTAGGAAGCTACCCTATAGGAACTTCCATCAGGACGACATGGCTATCTCACCCAAAAATAGATTTTTCGCTTCGCTCAAAATCCGTTATATATACACATATATATATATATATATATATATATATATATATATATATATATATATATATATATATATATATATATATATATATATATATACATACATATATATATATATATATATATATATATATATATATATATATATATATATATATATATATATATATATATATATATATATATATATATGTGTATATATATATATATATATATATATATATATATATATATATATATATACATATATATATATATAACCTATAAAATAAAAAAAAAACCTGAATAACGGTGGCAGGGATTAATATTCAGATCAAGGAAAAAAATATTGATAGATGGTTGCATTAAAAGAAATTAATAAGATGTAAGTAAGCATTTAAAGACTAGATATGGTAATATGGAAATATGAAGTAATTGCAAAAATTATTCAGAGTTCATTGATCTTAAACAATGCTTAATGATTTTCTCAATAAGCCAATTTTTTGTGTAATTGTAGAAGTAGACTGGATATTTTGTTTTACGATAAAAAAATCACACAAAAAATTAACATTAGCTGTAAATAGGTGTTTATATATATATATATATATATATATATATATATATATATATATATATATATATATATATATATATATATATATATATATATATATATATATGTGTGTGTGTGTGTGTGTGTGTGTGTGTATGTGTGTATATATACATACATGTATATATATATATATATATATATATATATATATATATATATATATATATATATATATATATATATATATATATATATATATATATATATATATGTATATATATATATATATATATATATATATATATATATATATATATATATATATATATATTATTACTATCCAAGCTACAACCCTAGTTGGAAAAGCAAGATGCTATAAGCCCAGGGGCTCCAACAGGGAAAAATAAGCCAGTGAGGAAAGGAAATAAGGAAATAAATAAATGAAGAGAACAAATTAACAATAAATCATTCTAAAAACAGTAACAACGTCAAAACAGACATGTCATATATAAACTATTAACAGCATCAAAAACAAATATGTCATAAATAAACTATAAAAAGACTCATGTCCGCCTGGTCAACAAAAAAGCATTTGCTCCAACTTTGAACTTTTGAAGTTCTACTGATTCAACCACCCGATTAGGAAGATCATTCCACAACTTGGTAACAGCTGGAATAAAACATCTAGAGTACTGCGTAGTATTGAGTCTCGTGATGGAGAAGGCCTGGCTATTAGAATTAACTGCCTGCCTAGTATTACGAACTGGATAGAATTGTCCAGGGAGATCTGAATGTAAAGGATGGTCAGAGTTATGAAAAATCCTATGCAACATGCATAATGAACTAATTGAACGACGGTGCCAGAGATTAATATCTAGATCAGGAATAAGAAATTTAATAGACCGTAAGTTTCTGTCCAACAAATTAAGATGAGAATCAGCAGCTGAAGACCAAACAGGAGAACAATAATCAAAACAAGGTAGAATGAAAGAATTAAAACACTTCTTCAGAATAGATTGATCACCGAAAATCTTGAAAGACTTTCTCAATAAGCCTATTTTTTGTGCAATTGAAGAAGACAGACACCTTATATGTTTCTCAAAAGTAAATTTACTGTCGAGAATCACACCTAAAATTTTGAAAGAGTCATACATATTTAAAGAAACATTATCAATACTGAGATCCGGATGTTGAGGAGCCACCGTCCTTGACCTACTTACAATCATACTTTGAGTTTTGTTAGGATTCAACTTCATACCCCAAAATTTGCACCATGCACTAATTCTAGCTAAATCTCTATTAAGGGATTCACCAACCCTAGATCTACATTCAGGGGATGGAATTGATGCAAAGAGAGTAGCATCATCTGCATATGCAACATGCTTGTTTTCTAGGCCAAACCACATGTCATGTGTATATAGTATAAAAAGTAATGGGCCAAGAACACTACCCTGTGGAACACCGGATATCACATTTCTATAATCACTATGGTGCCCATCAACAACAACTCTTTGAGATCTATTACTTAAAAAATCAATAATAATGCTAAGAAACAACCCACCCACTCCCAACTGTTTCAGTTTGAAAACAAGGGCCTCTTGATTAACACGGTCAAAGGCAGCACTAAAATCAAGGCCAATCATACGAACTTCCCGACCACAATCAAGGGATTTCTCTACAGCATTGGAGATTGTAAGAAGGGCATCACATGCTCCAAGGCCTTTACGAAAACCAAATTGCAAACTAGGGAGTAGATGATTACCTTCAGCAAACCTATTAAGACGTTTTGCCAGAAGACGTTCAAAAACTTTAGATAATATGGGAGTTATGGAAATTGGGTGGTAATCAGTGGGACTTGAGCTACCACAAACACATTTACATAGAGGAGTAACATTACCAATTCTCCAACTAGTGCTAAAAGCTCCTCTTCTTGCTAACTT
>NC_090740.1:138460831-138465831 GCF_036898095.1 Palaemon carinicauda | reverse complement strand
GGGCAAGGGAAATGGCGGTGTATATTGGGACCAAGTACCCCGCTTCTCATAAGTCCTACTATCATTAAGGATGTCATGAAGGTCAGGTAATAAAAGTTTGTGGCAGGCTTAACTTTTATTTGTGTCCGATCTACCGGAATCCAGATATGGATGATTCTAGCTTCAATTGTCTTCTCACCACTATGGCTAAAATACAAGAAGATGATAGAAAGGCTTCTTTTGTCTCTGTTGGTGATTTTTATGCTCATCATAGGGAGTGGTTAGGTTCTATCTCTCCTACCGATCGACATGGCTTAAGAGCTTTAGACTTTGCCTCGGAATCAGACTGTGAGCAAACCATAAATGAATCTACTCAGGGCTCTGGTAATTGCTTGGACCTCGTATACACTGACCCCCAGGCGTTATAACTAGTAAGATTGGTTTCTCAGTCGGGACATCTGATCATGCCTTGATTTCATTAGTAGTGAAGATTGAGCAGCCTGTCCCTGATATATCATAGTCTTGTAAAATTTATATCAAATCCCAAGCAGACTGGACTGGGATTTTGCATGATCTTTTGTGCTTGAATTGGTCACAATTATGTAGTAATGTAGATCCTGTTGTCCCTTTGAATGCAAATCTAGTCAACATAATTGATAAGCGGTTCACCTCGCGTGTGATAAGGTACCAAGTGAAGGACAAAGCGTGGTTCAATGATGATTGCAGACGTGCTTATTTGGAGAAGCAGGAAGCCTATCATCTTTGGAAGGGTAACAGATCAGATTTGACATGAAACAACTATACTCAGCTTCGAGCTTTTGCTCAGAGAGTTTATGCCTCAACTGAAAAGGAGTACAATTTAACCATAAAAGAAACCCTTTCTGGTACAACTCAGGAACATGAATGGTGGTCTACATTAAATCTGTACTCTTTGGTGTGTATGCAACAATTCCTCCTTTACTTAATCAGGATGGCTCTGTCACTCACTGTCCAAAGGAAAGGGCAACCCTTTTGGCTGATGAAAAACTTGAACTTACTCATTCCTGTTTGCCTGAGGCTAAACTAACTAGTTTAGCTTTTTGATCACGTGAGATTAAAGCTCTGTTGATGGACCTTGATGATTATGGAGGTGTAGACCCAAATTGTATTTTTCCTTTGTTTTTTATAAAGACAGCAGATTTCTTGGCTCCAGAGTTATCTGACATTTTGCTCAAGTTAGCAAGAAGAGGAGCTTTTAGCACTAGTTGGAGAATTGCTAATGTTACTCCTCTAAATAAATGTGCTTGTGGTAGCTCAAGTCCCACTGATTACCGCACAATTTCCATAACTCCCATATTATCTAATACTTTTTGAACGTCTTCTGACAAAACGTCTTAATAAGTTTGCTGAAGGTAATCATCTATTCCCTAGTTTGCAATTAGGTTTTTGTAAAGGCCTTGGAGCATGTGATGCCCTTCATACAATCTCAAATGCTGAACAGAATTCCCTTGATTTTGGTCAGGAAGTTCATATGATTGGCTTTGATTTAGTGCTGCCTTTGACTGTGTTAATCAGAAGGCCCTTCTTTCAAACTCAAAGAGTTGGGAGTCGGGTGGGCCGTTTCATAGCATTATTACTGATTATTTAAGTAATAGATCTCAAAGAGTTGTTGTTGATGTCGCATAGTGAGTATGGGAAAGTGATATCCGGTGTTCCACAGGGTAGTCTTCTTGGCCCAATACTTTTCACACTATATACACATGACACGTGGTTTGGCCTAGCAAACAAGCTTGTTGCATATGCAGATGATGCTACTCTCTTACCACCAATTCCATCCCCTGAATGTAGATCTGGGGTTGGTGAATCCGTTAACAGATATTTAGCTAAAATTAGTGCATGGTGCAAATTATGGGGTACAAAGTTGAATCCTAATAAAACTCAAAGTGTGATTGTAAGTAGGTCAAGGACGGTGGCTCCTCAACATCCGGATCTCAGTATTGACAGTGTTTCTTTAAATTTGTATGATTTTTTTTGAAATTTTAGGTGTGATTCTCGACAGCAAATTTACTTATGAGAAACACATTAGGTCTGTGTCTTCTCCACTTACAAAAAAAATTGGCTTATTGAGAAAGTCTTACAAGATTTTCGGTGATCAATCTATCTGAAAAAGTGTTTTTTATTCTTTCATACTACCTTGTTTTGAGTATTGTTCTCCTATCTGGTATTCAGCTGCTGATTCTCATCTCAATTTGTTTGACAGAAACTTACGGTCTATTGAATTTCTTATTCTTAATCTAGATATAAATCTTTGGCGCTGTAGTTCAATTAGTTCATTATGCATGTTGCATAGAAGTTTTCATAACTCTGACCATCCTTTACATTCAGATCTCCATGGACCAATTCTATCTTGTTCGTAATACTAGGCAGTCAGTTATTTCTAATAGCCAGGCCTTCTCAATCATGAGGCTTAATACTCCAGAGTACTCTAGAAGTTTTATTCCAGCTCTTACCAAGTTGTGGAATGATCTTACTAATCGGGTAGTTGAATCAGTAGAACTTCAAAAGTTCAAAGTTGGAGCAGATTTTTTCATGTTGACCAGGCTGACATGAGTCTTTTTATAGTTTAAATATGACATATCTGTATTTGACATTGTTAATAGTTTATATAGGACATATCTGTTTTGTCGTTGTAACTTTTTATAGAATGATTTATTATTAATTTATTGTAATCATTTATTTATTTCCTTATTTTCCTTCCTCACTGAGCTATTTTTCCGTATTGGGGCCCTTGGGCTTTTAGCATCTTGCTTTTCCAACTATGGCTGTAGCTTGGCTAGTAATTTATTAATAATAATATAAATATATGCATATATATATATATATATATATATATATATATATATATATATATATATATATATATATATATATAGAGAGAGAGAGAGGGAGATGAGAGAGGAGAGAGAGAGAGGAGATGAGAGAGAGAGAGGAGGAGAGGAGAGAGAGACGAGAGAGAGAGAAGAGAGAGGAGAGAGATGAGTAGAGAGCGAGAGAGAGCGGATGAGAGAGAGAGAGAGAGGAGAGAGAGAGGAGAGAGATAGTAGTCTACATATTAAACGCTCCAAGAAGAGGTCCATTGGCGGACGAAACTGTTGAGCATTTCTATAGGTTATCTGCAGAGTCATCGGCAAGCCATTGACTGCCCCTCCTTGATCCTAGCTTGGAGGGAGAGGAGCCATAGGCACTGATCATAGGTATATATGGTCAGTCTCTATAGCATTGTCCTGCTTGATAGGGCAATGTCACTGTCCATTGCCTCTGCCATTCATGAGTGGCCTTTAAACCTTTAAGCCTTCAAACTGAGACACAGTGTAAGGGGATTGGTAAAGAAATCTTAGATCAAAGCAATATATATATATTTACCTGGGAAGAACAGATGGAGATGGATGGGTAGGGGTAGGAATGATGATGATATCAAGAGCAGAAAAGGCTATAACAGAATGGAGAGCTGAAAAAAGTAGATTGTTACTTGTAAAGTTTAAAACAAAGCAGTGTATCAACACATGATTCACATGAAGAAAGGAAAGAAAAATACCTTGAAGAACTACAGTGTAATAGATGAGATCCCAGAGAGATATGTGAAAATTATGATTGGTTACTTGAATAGAAATTTTTGATGGAATGATCTATCTATAGAGAATGTGTAGGTACTTGGCGGATTTGAAATTAAAATGGTACGTAATTTATAAGTTTTTATTCAACCAATTATCTTGTAATTGAAGGTACCCTTTTCCAATACAAGGACCTCTAAGAATATACATGGATTTCACCATGTGGCAATTACAAGAGCCAGATAGATCACATAGCAATTAATAAAGAGAGAGAAGAACTCTGAGAAATATAAGAAGCTAAAGAGGTGCAGACATTGGTAGTGATCAACAGCTCCTCATTAACACACTGAAATTAAAACTGCAACTAAACAACCGAAAAGTATATAGAATACCTTTGCTTGATACAACTAAATTTCTAGAAGAGCACAGAGCAGCATTTGCAAATGAATGAAGGAATCGATTTGCAGTCTTAGATCCTTTAAGTGACGAAGGGAGGACAAATAATGAGGAATGGTATGATATTAAGAGCATGCATCAGTAAGTTGTTACTGGAATTTTGGGACAGGCAGTTACATGGAGAAAACCATGGATATCAAATGATACTGGGCATGCTATAAATAGGAGAAAAAAAATAAATTCGTGGTTGATATTTTCGAGGAAGAAAAAAATACTACAATGTAAAGTATGTTTAGTATTCCAGTATTGAAAATGAAGTCAAAAGAAAAGCTAAGAATGACTGAAGAAAATATTTAGACAAGCAAGCAGATGAGGCTGACAGAGCTATACATTCAGAGAATGGCTGTGGTGTAGAATTTGATAATAAGATTATTAGTGGAATCTCTACTAGAGTAAAGAAGAATCAGCATGTAGCCATCAAAAAGAGAGCGAGATCTTTCATAACAACAGAAGATGAAAAAAGGCACTAATCGATGGAACCTTTTAGCGAAGTCATGAATAGGAGATATAAAGGGAATAATTTGATTGATACACCTGAAGCTGAGGAAGAACTTCATTCGGTGTGTTTAAAGTCAGAGCTATCATTAAAAATCTAAAGAGATGGAAATCCCCTGGGTATAATGCGTTAACTCCTATGATGTTATTGGCCGAGAATAAAGTGACTCTCTGAATACTTACAAAATTATTTTGTAGAAGGTTGCATAAAGAGGAAAACCGAACCCTTACTTCATCTGTCATAAAGATATATAGAATGCTTATTCTAAAGAGACTACAGAGAAAAATTGATGAAAACCTGAGAGATGAACTGGGCAGGATTTAGAAAAGGTAGTAGTTGTACTGACCAAATTTCCATTTCATTATATGTAGTACAGCCATGTGTAGAAAATAGAAATCAACTTGTGATGACATTTGAGGAATATGAAAAAGCCTTTGATAGTGTGGACCAGTCAATTTTGTGGACAGTACTACGTTATC
>NC_090740.1:138448331-138455831 GCF_036898095.1 Palaemon carinicauda | reverse complement strand
TTTACCGAAAATCATAAGGTTGGGGAGATTTTGGATGAAATTCAAAATATCATAAATGGCTTACGATATTTGCTATCTGAAATGCCAAGGAAGCAACGTCTTTGCTGCCTAATCCAATGCCAAACCAAAGAAGACTTTCGATAAAGGTCTAAGGGTAATTCTCCATCGCCAACAAACCCTTTATTGGGATCGTCAACAAGAAGTCTTGGGTTAGGTGAAGTTAGTTCGAAAGGGTCCTATGGCTACTCTGATACCAATATGGTGTAAATATTCTTAAATCTTTAATCGGCTTGAATTGGCCGAGGAGTAAATTTCATGAATATAACTGATTAAAAAAAAAAAAAAGTCTTGTACAACTAAAAAATAGTTTTGCGATCTGCCCCCATGAAGTGGTAGACAGAACTTATGTAAGATTCAGAGCATCAAGACATTTTACCTCTAAAGCTTTTAGGTGAGAAACCCATGTCAGCCTATAGTCAAATACGATAGAAGTGGATAACAATAGTTTTGCTTGTGTAAAACTTTAATCTATACATATCAGCCTAGTGAAAAATTTAGTCAATTGGCACACTATGATCTATGAAGATAATAGAGAGTTATATATTGCAGTCCGGCATGTTCATGCTTGATCAACTCAGACCGTGTTGCTGGAAGGATACACAACACATGTCGGGACTTACGAAGACGTTATAAACCCTCCCCGAATGCCATCATACGCAGGCTAAAAAATTGTATAAAATTTGATAGATAAAGTAAATTTTTTCATTGTGTTTGTTGGATTTATTTGACTATTATAGTTACTCAGCTGAGATTAAGGATTGTTTGATTTATATAAATCTAATATGACTTTCATTTTCTACATCAAAACTTTTCATCTTTCCATTCAGTATAGTATATTTCAATGAATACCTCCATTTTATCAAGTTGTACTTTTTCATAAGCATATCCACGGCCCATGAACCATTAAAGAACTTTTAATATATCTTATCCACTCATAGTAACAAAATATTGTAATTGCTCTATAGAAGTTATAAATGTGCCATGGAATACTGAGCCCTGTTCCTCACAAAAGTCTTACAAAATCTACCTAATGTCTATCTTGTTATAAGATACTAGTGAAATATGAGTTTTGAAAGTGAATGCTAGGAAAATGTATGAAGCTCTTGTCGTTAAGTGGTGAGGTTGTAAATGGTATGGAAATTAATTGAGAGGGTGGGGAATTCTCAGACAATTATAAATGATAGTTTATACGTTAGAGGGACTCATAAAATCTGTTGAATATCTTAGACATCGACAATTTAGGAAAGTTCTCGGCACTTGAGTTATCATATGTTTGAAAAGTTCTGTTGACTGTTGACAAACTGTGAATTAATCTGTCTTAAAATAAATGAGAGATTGCTTCTTCATTTGTGTGATCGGGATGTGTGTGAGAGAGAGAGAGAGAGAGAGAGAGAGAGAGAGAGAGAGAGAGAGAGAGAGAGAGAGAGAGAGAGAGAGAGGTCTTACCTAGACACTCAGATACACATTGGATCTTATATATTTTCCACCAATACATTGCAGAGCATTTCAGGGTTTGCGAACAGTCAACAGAACCTTTCACAGATAATTCATGCATAGTATGAAAGGGATTCAATTCGAACTCTCGTCACTGATTTTTATTTCCAACAAACACGAGCTCAAATTCAATTTTGTATAGGTTTTTTGAAGTGTCATATGAATAAAAAAATAGTTGCTCCATCAAATGTTTAGTTATTAGTGTTTTTTGTCTAATATATATATATATATATATATATATATATATATATATATATATATATATATATATATATATATATATATATATATATATATATATATATACATATATATATATATATATATATATATATATATATATATATATATATATATATATATATATATATATATATATATATATATATATATATATATATATATATATTACGGAAACAATTGCCAAATAATGGGAACTATGTTAACCATCAACTATCAAGTGAAGTTAACATAACTATGAACATGGTTTTAATAGCAATATGGTAATATTTATGACAAAACGACATTATTATTATGTGTTTTGGTAATAAACGTAATGTGAAATTGGTTAAGTGAAAATTCACTATCGATAGTATCTTAATCAGACCATTTTCAGTTAAGTGCAACGAATAAACATTAACTAATATTAAAAATTTCGACATTTTCTAGACTACAAAACTTCATCTAGTTTTCCTTCTTTTAAACCACAACAAATGACTGACTAAATCCATAGAAGATTCTTTGGCCAGATACATCAAAGGATAGCCAGTTCCTTATGATGTGCAATGCATATCTACCTAAGGCAAGTGACCCCTGCCGGTCCATACTATCTTTAGTAAGATCAACCAGCAGGCATCAGGAGTAAAAGCTGAAGAGAAAGTTTGTCCATCGCCCTATACCCAATCCGTCACTCTCCTGCCAGAGACTTGATCGAGATTTATGTGTACATTTCTCACACACCCAAAGCTCTTATTACTCCACCAAATTGCTCTTTAACGTATGCTACTATAAGAGTTGGCAAACAAGGATTGCTAAGATATACCTCCTAGTATATATTCAATAATAAAGAGAGAATAAGCACTCTGAGAAATGTAAGACGTTATATAAATGGAGATATTACTCTTAATTACCAGGTTATTGTCCCAATGAAATTAAAGCTGAAATCACCCATTACAAAATGAGCACAGATAAGCCTTTGCAATTAAATGTAGGAATGGAGTTGCAGTATGATAATAAAATCAATCAGTTAGTAATGAAGTTTTGCAATATGCAGTTTCAAGAAGAAAGCCATGGATATGAGATGATACTTGGGATACCATAAAAAGAAGACAAAGACAGAAAAATAATTTATTTTTTTAAAGTTTTCCTGGAAGTAAGGAAAATTACAAGGTAGAGCATGCTAAGTATTCCAGTTTTGATAATTAGGTCCAAAGAAAAGCCATAAATGACTGGAGAGAATATTTGAACAGGAAAGCAGATACGGCTCAAAAATCTATGAATTCAGGGAGTAGCTTTGGTGTAAAAACTCCTCATAAAATTATTAATGAAATTTCCACGGTGTCAAAAAGGAGAAGCTTATGCCTATCAAAAAGAGAGATCAATCTGTAATAACACTAGATGAAGAAAGTCAACGTTGGGTGGAACACTATAGTGAGGTCATAAATAAGAGATATAAAAAGAATAATTTGGTCGATATACCTGATGTTGAGGCAGACGTTGATTTGCCCATGTTTGAACTCAGTGTGTTTGAAGTCGAAACTATCTTTAAAAAATCCAGAAATGGAAAGCCCCTGGATAGGACGGAATAATTGCTGAGAAGATATTGGTAAATATTTAGGTGGCTCCCGGAGTAGTTGAAATATTTTTCTAGAATATAGCGCGAGGAAGCAAAACCTGAAGAATGGGAACTAGGAGTGTTGGTTAAAATGGATTGCAATAATCACAGAGACATGGCACTTGCTTCAGTTATCATGAAAATGTATATAATGCTTATTCTAAGGAGACTGAAAAGGAAGGCTGATGAAAAGCTGCGAGGTGAATAACTACGATTTTGAAAGGGGAGAAGTTGTACTGAAAAAATATTTATCTTATTACATGTCGTACATTAATGTGGACTATGAAAAACCTTTTGATAATGTGCCCCGGCCAATTTCATGGCAAGCCATGAATTTATGGAGTTCCTCTTAAATAAATAAATAAATAAATATATATACATGTATATATATATATATATATATATATATATATATATATATATATATATATATATATATATATATATATATTGTCATGTAATATAATGACATGTATTAGGACATTTGCCTGTTAGGTATATAAAGTGCTGCTCACTCATTTGACTCTCGCTGCGGCTTGTTAACGAAGCGATAACGTAGCAGAGATTTTGACTATGGGAGGCGGAAGCTCGTCGGCAAGCAAAGAGGTGCTCTGCTTTGAGGAGTATTAGGGCTGTATAAGGACGTGGTCCAGTAGCCCTTACATACACTGAAAGAATCCCAAGGTAATCTTCGTGACATGTTTTTGGGTTATATGGTTATTCTATATTGTATATAGAAAGTGTGTGTAATTATTGTTTGTTTATGTGAGTAATTTTGTTTCAGGAGCGGACAGCATTTATCGTAATACGTCTTGGATGGTGATACCTTTTTGTTATGTGTGCTTTATCTCTCCGTGGGTTTCTTTTAGGTAACTTTTTAATTTTGTTTTATATGTTAATGAAATGTTTAATATGTTAAAGAAACGTGACTTGAAAGTTTTGTGGTTTTGTGTTGATACGTTAGTTTTGGGTGTAAATGGTGTTGCCATTGTAAAACCTTTTTATTTTTTGTTTTTTTTAGGTGTTGACCGAAAGTCTTGTACCGACTATTTTACCTTGGTCAAATTTAATTACGTTATACGTTGCTGTGTGTTCGATACATTATGTATTTTTCGTGTTAGTTTGGTATTGTTTAGGTTTAAGGTTTTTTATAATAAATACTATGTTATAAAGAAAATAGTTTCCTTCTTGCTCTTTACCATTTGTCTTGTATGTGATCCTTTTTTATGAGGGAACGGTCTACTTCACCCTAGTGAATTAAGCCATAATAGGCTTTGATTTTAAAATTCACGTGACAATTTGGCGCCGGAACAGGGACCGTTCATTCATTTTACAAGACTGTATGGTGTATTGCAGATAAGGTCTGTGAAGCTTTTAGATATGAGTACTTTAAAAGAAATTGTTAGTTTGGGGAAGGAAGTGGGTTACGAAGGTGAGGATTTAAGGTATTTTGTTGAAAAGGAAAGCTTATTCGAGAGCGGGCACTAGAAAGGGAAAGGGAAATGGAGAGAGTAGAAAGGAAATACGAAAGCAGCAATTAGAAGTCGAACGATTAAAGTTACAGATGCAGGGAAATGAGAAAGATTCTAGTTTGTGTAAACCTTCGCTACCTAAACTGCCTGTTTTTAATGATATAACTGATAGTATTGATGCCTATATTTTAAGATTTGAACGTTTAGCCGTTAGTGCTGGCTGGAGCAAAGACATTTGGGCTGTTAGTTTAGCATCATTATTACAAGGGAAAGCTTTGGAAACTCACCAGCACCTTTCACCTGTTGAAGCTAAAGATTTCGATAGTGTTAAAGAGGCATTATTACGTTGTTTTCAGTGTACTTCGGAAGGATATAGGTTGAGATTTCGTAACTGTAAATTCTTTAAGAGCGAGACCGCTCAGCAATTTGGGAATAGATTGAAAAATAACCTTAATTAAGAGGTGGGTGGAATTAGTAGATTGTGAAGAAACATTTGATGACTTGTTTGATTTAATGTTAATAGAACAATTTTTAAATGCTTGTGACAAGGATATGGTTGTATTTTTTAAGGAACATGAAATGAAAACATTTGATCAAGTTGTAAAATATGCCAAGATGTATATGGAGGCCCATTTAAATTATGGAAAAAAAGGGTTTAAATAGTGGTCTTGAAAAGCACGGTGCCTCTGCAAGTAAAGTTACCACTGGGGATAGTAAATGGCAAACGGATGCCGATAGTGATAGGAAGGTTACGGCAAGAAATTGTTACGTATGTGGTCGTGGTAATCACCTTGCTAAAGATTGTTTTGAAAGGTTTGGGGGTCCAAAACGTAAAGGTGCGAGTAAGGATGCGACAGAGAAAGCCGCTGTGGTTGTCATGGGGGCAAGTTAATGGTGGATAAAGGTACAGTGGAAGGAGTAGAGGTTAATGTATTTCGTGATCCCGGGTGTACCACGGTGTTAGTTAACCCTTTCGCCCCCAAAGGACATACCGGTACGTTCTTGCAAAACACTGTTATTTACATGTTTTTGCATATTTTTTATAACTTTGACAAACTTCCGGCATTTTACGAAAGAATGAGACCAGCCTGACCTCTCTATGACAAAAATTAAGGCTGTTAGAGCAATTTAAGAAAAATATATAGCAAAATGTGCTCGAAATTTAACCTTACCTTTGGGGGTAAAAGGGTTAAGAGGGCTTTAGTGCCGAAACAAAAGTTTACTGGTAAGTATGTTGACCTTAAAATGGCTAATAACCAAGTTTTTAGATATCCTGAGGCTATTGTTGATGTTGTCTCGCCATATTTCACGGGCGAAACCTTAGCTGCCTGCATGCCTGATCCTATTTATGATTTAGTGATTGGGGCTATTGATGGTTCGAGTGACGGGTTGAGTACGGAGGTTAGTGCTGTTACTACCCGACTGCAGAATCAAATGCAAGAGAAAAAGTTAAAGGGACCGTCAAAGCTTAAGGTCAAAGAAGTTATAAATTTAATGCAGAAAGAGAATATAGGGAAATTACAGGCTGAAGATGGGACGCTAAGAAAGGTTTTTGTGAAGAATGAAAATAAATCTCATTGCTTTGTAATTAAGAAAGGTATATTATATTGTAGAGTGCAAAATGAAGGCATTATTAATGATCAGATAGTTGTTCCTGATAAATTTCGTCATGCAGTAATAGAATTGGCTCACGATTCCTTAATGAGTGGACATTTAGGAATACAGAAAACCACAGCACGTATACAAAGTAATTTTTATTGGCCTGGTATGTCGGTGCAGATAACAAGATTTTGCAGGTCGTGTGACGCTTGTCAACGCACGGTTGACAAGGGAAGAGTTAAAAAGGTGAAGTTGGGAAAAATGCCCCTGATTCAAGAACCCTTTCAGCGTGTTGCGGTGGACATAGTGGGTCCGATTGAACCCCGTGCCAGCGGCGGATCAAGATATATTCTCACCATTGTTGACTATGCTACACGTTATCCTGAGGCAATAGCTCTGAGGAATATAGATTCAGTTACTGTAGCTGAGGCTTTGCTGTCGGTATTCAGTCGAGTGGGAATTCCAAAGGAGGTGTTATCTGACAGGGGAACACAGTTCACCTCTGAAGTAATGCGTGAATTTAATCGCTTGTTATCTATTAAGAGTATTACTACTACCCCATATCATGCTATGTGCAATGGTTTAGTAGAAAAGTTTAATGGAGTGTTGAAGAAAATGCTCAGACGTATGTGTACAGAACAACCAAAGATGTGGCCTAGGTACATTGATCCTTTATTATTTGCATATCGTGAAGTTCCGCAGTCTAGTACCAAATTCTCTCCGTTTGAGTTAGTATATGGTCATACTGTGAGGGGACCACTTAGTTTATTGAGGGAGCTGTGGGAAAATGAAGATAATGCAATTGAGGATAGCACGAGGACCACGTACGAGTATGTAGTAGACATGAGAGAAAGGTTACAGGATACATGTAGGCTGGCTCAAGAAGAGTTAGAGAAGGCTAGAGATAAGTATCAGTGTTACTATGATAAAAATGCCTGTAAAAGGGAAATAAATGAAGGGAAAAAGGTCCTGTTGCTGTTGCCCACAAGTAACAATAAGCATCTAGTGCAGTGGCAAGGTCCATTTGAAGTGGTAAAGAAA
>NC_090740.1:138440831-138443331 GCF_036898095.1 Palaemon carinicauda | reverse complement strand
TCTATGCCTCAGAAAAACACAAACAACCAGCGGCGAAGAGCATGAGTAGCCAGCCAACATCTCCCTTGGAGTTCAGTTCTGAAACCCGATCCTGCACCTTCATCTCATAGCGGCTAGCTTTTGTGGAACCAGAACCAGGAACTGACCAATCGCCGCGAACAAGGAAAATTGTGGTCAGTGGTCGACAAAAACCTTAAGCTAAGTACTTTTGGGAATAGCAGGAGTTCTGGCGAATCAAAGGAGGAAAGACGCCAGTTATAGTTAACAAAGTGAAACAAGGCTGCTGGAATCTTGAATGTTATTGAAAAATCTATCTTATCGACCAAAAGACATCCTAGGAAGCTTCAAGTTAATCATCTATCATTTATAAAAACACCTGGTATTTGAGAGGATCCCCGATAGGTAAAGGTTACTAATCCATTAACGCTAATCTTCACACCAATCTATAGGTGTTTGTGACTTGGAGCATTCGTATCTTTCAATATAGCTACGGTATATCTATTTTTATAAGTTGAGTACCGTATATTACCTGGCATCAGGTTCCACAAGAACTGTTATGATAACAACAAAAGATTTTTCCTTCTTGAGAAACAGAAGAAATCATGACCATCATTCAGCTTTGCAGAGAAAACTTTAGCGGTTAAATGCACGGCATACAGAATATATTTCTATAATAAGGCAATACAGTACCTCGACTCAACTTTCAAATAAACTCATAAGAAATTATGACTATCATGTAGCTTTATTCAGAACAATTATTAAGTAAAAAAAGATTGATATTGTCCACAAAAACTTTGAAATCATAACCATAATTAAAAGAAATAAATATTTAGAGAAAAAAAATAAGTAAAGAAATAGAGATTCAAGTAGAAAACAATGTACGGAAATTGACTGGGTTGTTTACAATAGGAGGGGTACTATTTAAGAATAAGATTAACTTGCAGGAAAAGGATTAGTGACCGTTCAAACCACCTCCCACTGTGTCCGAGAGTTCATCTGGCGAATGACAATAAGGTGAAGCTTCGGTTTCTATAGCGGCCTTATATCTCTGGGAAGATTATAGGTCTGGTGAGAGGAGATAAGGGGGCTAGGTCAAATTAGAACAGTGACTTAGTGAGCCCATGTAAGGTTACTGATAAGTGATAACTCGTCTAAAGGCGCACACCACGTGGGAGTCGATTGATTATGGAGTGTATTTGTTTTCGTAAAAAAAAAAAAAAAAAAAAAAAAAAAACCACGCACGAAACTCTTGGGGAAACATAACGCTCAAGAACTTTACTGTATTCTCCGTTTCATCTATCTATGTGTAATTTGGCTACAGGTTAATTCTAGGGGTGTTAATTTTCTGTTTAGTATTCTTTTCTTTGTACAAGGTAACCAACGTATTTGTCAGAAGAGAAAGTTTAGAGAGACCGGAGTCATTTTGTGTTATTTCTTTTTGTCTTAGTCCATTAACTAAATTTTTATGTCCGTGTTGAAGGTATATATATTTAAAGTGTGTATTCTCATGTTTGTGATCGGATATATTCTTGTGTCCATGTTTCGGCATATGAAACCTTTCATTTGCTTATTCCTCAAATAATATTGTAACGACTTTTGTGTAATATAATACATTAGTTTCTTCTATTTTCGGCGAGAAAATATTTGTAGGCTTCGTTTCGATCAATTTAGATTTTTTTTTTTTTTTGGCATATGTTCCTGTGTTTTATTTTAGTTACTTGGACTGTGTAAATAAATTAAGGTAAGTTTATATTCCCTTGATTTCATTGTATCCATTCGTTATTTCAGTTACCCTTTGTACTACTATTTTTATATTTCATTGCGTTTTTCTATATTATTTGCCTTGCCGTATCTACTACTATTTTCTTTTTCATTGTGTGTTGCCAAAAATACAAACTCTTGCATAAACAACACACTCCATTATTTATGCACGGCCATTTCCAGCCTGATAGAGGCTCAACTTTATTTTTCGTTGTGTTCAGGGTTACAAAGAAGCGTGTGGGCTTAACCCCTGTTGAACTTGACCTCCTCGGAGCGCGCAGGTGTTTCTGGCCTCAAACCTTAAAAATCTGGTTGGGTATTGTGCTAGCCTGTCTTTACAGCCCTTTTATTTCAGTCCTTTCTCCTTTTTCTTTTCTCTAAATCCCTTCTCTTTTCAATCTTGTTTGTGAGGTAACACCCTCACGTAACAGAATATATACCGAATATATATTGATGGAAAAAGAATGATTTAATGAGTAAAGGTAATTTAAGTATTTAGCAACCATGATCTTCAATACAGAGTCTTTAGAATTAGAGTATAGTGAATGATTGAAAAAGGCGAACCATAGAATAGCTAGGTTACGTAAAATCGGGAAATGAAGTCGACTGAAGTTACATATAAAAAACAGACTATATATCAGTTTAGAGATATCGGTGTTACTCTATGAACATGAGTCATGGTACGACAATGAAACAATCACCAATAAATTTAGTATATTTGAGAACCAACCCCTCAGAA
>NC_090740.1:138405831-138435831 GCF_036898095.1 Palaemon carinicauda | reverse complement strand
TACATATTTTCATATTGTTTTGTGATTTGAGGCCCCAAGATTTTTAACAAATGGAACTCACCTGATTAATGTGATGGCTGAAACTCAGTTTCTTTGTCAAGACGTGTGATTTCAGGTGGTGTTATGAACCGTCTTAATGGTTCACCAGGTTCTTTAAGTTTTAAGACATTCAGGACTGGAAATACTGTCAGAGATAGAGCCTAGCAACGAAGGGAGGAACTAAACAAGCAAAATAGTTACCTTAAACTAATTTATTACAATTACATATTTACAATTTTATACAAATTGAGTCAGTAAGGCAGTGAAAAAAAATATAACATTAATACAAAGTTAATTAACATACCATTTGCATCATTATATGCAACGTTATTAAAAAAAAATAATCGGGCACAAATTTAAAGACATTAAAAATGAACCAGCAGCATTACTTCAAATAATTAGTATACTCAAAATTAGTCAACATCAAAATTAGATATAAAGACAGTTAAATCATTCAAACTATGAAAATAATAAACATCGTAAGAGAGCAGTAAAATATTACATGACTTAAATGTGTGACTTCTAAACGATTCCGAGAATTAGGCAAAACCAGGCATCATTAGGTCAAACATCAAAGGTCACACTCCACCTAAGGAGATTACAGCAACAACAGACCAACCTATACACAAGGTCATCAATACAGCTCCTTGCTGCCAATGAGGTTAACACTCCATACAGTGTCGCTCCCCAGCTGACAAAAATATACCAATGATATCCAGTGGAGCCACACTCCATATGACGAACACCCTAATTCCGGGCAAAGCTGTTGCCTAATGAGGTCACACTCGACACCCCTCGACAATGAAAACACGCCATTGCTGCTGCCCAGTGAGGTCGCACTCGACACGTCATCCTTTCAACGCCGAAAACGCACTATTGCTGCTGCCCAATGAGGTTGCGCTAAACACGTCGTCCTCTCGACAACGAAAACACGCTAATGCTACTCCCAGTGATGTCAGACTCGACATGTCGTCCTCTCGACGATGAAAACACGCCAATGCTGGCCAAAGGCTGCCGACCTCCAACTCGAAGATCATACTACGTCCGATGGCTTCAAACCAAATAACCAGTTATCCCGGACCTGACGCTGCCAAGTACTGGTCCACAGATAAGCATACCTAACTGCCTCTGACTGACTGAATGACTGACTGAAATCAGACATATTTCGACACATGTCAACTAACTTGACCCTCCAAAAAAAAAAAGAACAGGTTGATGGTTAAGAGTTAAACAAGCAATACTAAGAAACAAGCGGAATACACTTGTTCCAACAAAGACACCTAACCTGACAGGTGGTAATGGATGATGTTGCAACTCGCCACTGGTGTCCAAGATAAGTACCAGAGAGTCTTGAAAACAAATGTTTCTTTACTAATGTAAGATTGGAAAAGAATTGCTCACAATAATATGTGGTTCCAAATATCGATGCGTATTTGAGCGCATGCCTCCTCAAAGATGGAAAACTTTCTGCCTTCATATACCGTCCATAGAAGTCTATAAGCAAGAGATTGTTGAACCTAGCTTTCCATTTATCACTTTGCAGTTGAATTAATTCTAGTTTTAGGTCAGAAGGGATGTTTGGTGGATCCACATTAAATTGTGTAGCTTTTAACGTCTTTGAACTTTTCATAAAAAGCCTCAATTAATTTTGCAGATTCATCAGCATACTCCCATGTTGAACAACGATTTCCTGCTCTCTAGGTAGGGAATGTACTGTATTATTGTTTCCTAGCTTAATTTTCCACATTTTTTATTTGACTTCAAACTATTTCACACTAAAAAGCAGTAAACTGAGAAAGTCATTTGGCCCTTGAAACACTCTTTGGAAACAATGTTTGGAAACAGTTTCCGAAAACTTGATTCCAAACAGTTTGGAAAGTTTTCAAACTGTTTGGAAACAGTTTTCAAATTTGTGGTCATGCCTGTGACGAGTGTAGAGGTTGCTGCAGCAGCGTCTGCATTTTATTTGGCACTTTTGATAAAGTCAAGGGAGGTCAAGAAAAAGAGAAAGATATGAGTAAGGATTTTTTTTGAAAAAGGACCATATGGTGATTCGCTTTTGGTGGAACTGAAAATAGATGGTGGAGGTTTCACTAATTTTTTACCTACTTTTCTGTATCACTTACAGTTATAGAAGGTTTATCGGCTCTCCCCGTCATGTCATCCATCTTTTTAATTCTGTTTTTGTAATCCATATTTGTTACATCCCACAATATTGGGGATGAATGCAGCAATTCAATTAGTTTTATATTTTCTCGGCAGACCACATGGCATTATCACTGCAAGTCTCGAGAAGGTACTAATTCATCGTCGCCTCGGCCGCACACACACATGCATACGCACACGCAATGTTTCCCATTCTGGATGGGAAAAAGTAATTCGTGGAATGGTGTTTGGAAATGGTTTGCAAACAGTTTGAAAGCAGTCTTGAAACATTGTTTGCCTACAGTTTGGAAACTGTTATCATCACTGAGTTCCATGATAGGTTTTCCTTTCATCTCCATGAATAGCTTTATTTCCTCCCGAAGGACGTTTATATGACTTAGCCAACGCACTTCACAATAATAGACAAGGCCACCAGACCCACTTCCAAGGTCATTCAGTAGTTCTTTAAACTGTCGGCTTTTTAATCCTTTGCTTTTGATAAAATCAATGGAACATACTACTACTGCTACTAACATCATCCTATTAAGCTGCAGTGACTGTGCACACAAACTCTGCTGATGGATAATACAGTGACATACAATTGAATTATTAGAGTCAATACCAACATGACCCTGCTATTTTCCTTAGGCTACTAACCCTTTCTTTGAGCCAACCATGACTGGAGCTCCATCATTAACTAGGCCACTGAGCTTTTCAAATGTTAGGCCGAATCTGTTCATTGATGATTTTAGTCTCTCAAACAAGTATTCACCTGATATAGTGCCATGCATAGGTTTCAAAGAAAGCAACTCCTCTCAAATTAGGCAGTTATCCCGCGAATTAGAATAGCCAGCTGTGCAGTACAGTATTTGTTATGTCTGCTGTTTCATCACAAGACAATGAGAAGTTTGTTAGTGTTCTATCAATATTTTCAGCCATGTTACTAATCCTATCAGAAAAAGTTCAGCGTGACAAACTAACACTTAAACAATTTAGCAACTCCACAGCAGCCACGTTGCACTCCTTCGCAAAATCTCCTTCTACATAGGGTTTCAACTTCTTAGTAATTAGTTCACTTACAACTAAACAATACTGAACAATTTTCTGTTTATCACATCAAGGTCTGGAGAAAGTGGCTTGTTGGGAAGCGAAACCCCTCTTAAGATAATTTATTTCATCCACACATAATTGCCCTTGTAACTCCAGTAATTTGCATACTTTGAAATATAGTGCCGCTCCACATTAGATTTTTTCAACGCACCCAATACATCTCCACACACGACACACACTGGTATCCCCTGTATCTCACTTAAAAAAGAAAAAAAGACATTTGTCCATTTGTTTTGAAATGCTTGACATTCGGCTTGAATCTTCCTCTTGTTTACAGTTGCCATTTTTGGTACTATATACTTATCCAATGTGTGCGCGAAGAATCTCTGCCAAGTTTGCTGTGCCACACAAAACCTTCGCCGATGTTCAGCAGTAACTGTTGTGTCGTCAAAATCGAAGGCGAAGTGAAACTCCATCTGCAATGCAAAGTAACCTGAACCGAACGCGTAGAATCCTTTGATGAGCCTCTTCTCCACATACCCTCTGACGAGAAAAGTACGGTCTGTCTAACCGTTGTAGCTGAATATGGATTATTAACCTTATAAATATAAACATATAAAACTCTTAAATTTTAATCTCAAAAGCTTAGTGTGGCTTTGCCACAATAACCAAATCATTTTATTTAGACATTTTTGTAATTTCTTCTACCATATCTTTAGTCAAAGGATATACCAAAGGATTTACCTGTATATGACTCGAGGGCTGGATTGAAAGACATCGGGGTCCAGATCCAGCCGCTGGGCCGTAGGTTCCCCACCACTGCATGTAAAGAGTAATTGTGTTAATTCTTCATTGTTTAATTGTTTGTTACAAGGGGCGAGGGATTTTGATTGTTATTGATTCGTTTAAAGATATTGTTGCTGTTGTATGTCTGCGAATTGGGAAGATATAAAATTTTACTCTCTCTCTCTCTCTCTCTCTCTCTCTCTCTCTCTCTCTCTCTCTCTCTCTCTCTCTCTCTCTCTCACACACCCACTGACGACGACGCCAGTCACGAGAAACGGACGGTCCATTGAACCATCGTAGCTGAATATGAATTATTAACCTCTCTCTCTCTCTCTCTCTCTCTCTCTCTCTCTCTCTCTCTCTCTCTCTCTCTCTCTCTCTCTCTCTCTCTCTCTCTCTCTCTCTCTATATATATATATAACGTAGCTATCTATATATATATATATATATATATATATATATATATATATATATATATATATATATATATATATATATATATATATATATTTCAAGTAATTTAATTTTGGTGTTGATTCCTTTTGCATAAGTGTCATAGCTTTTTTATAGATTATATTTATTTTTGTTAAGGGTGTACTATTTCGATCACCATTATTTCCTAATAGATCTTGCTTGTATCCCTGACTAAGAATCAAGGAAAGAGGTTTTTTTGAATAGTTCAAGTAAACAAATTACACAATTTATCTTTTAATGTAGGAGGAGGCTTTTGGATATTTATTGTTTTTATATATTGCAGTCTTGGAGTTGATTGATTTCTCAGAGTTCGGGTATTAATTTTCAGGTATAACAGATTTATGGAAAAATTAACAGCTGACTTTGGAACTCGGGAGGTCATGTAATTTGCCAGCCGTAGTAATTAATATATTTTTAGTGCCAAGACCCTTGGGATCGAGCGAGTCTGTTTTAAAGCGGTGATAATAGACAGTGCTTTTATTAAAGGTTTGAACAGTATAGTGTTGATAGGATTATGTGTATTGTTAGGATATATTTTTTGGAGAGGTATAAGCATTGTATAGTACAAGGTGGCACAGCTTAATATCAAAGAGTATTTGAAACCCAATTTTTTAGTAATTGCCAGAAGCTGATATACCTAAAGCTCAGTGGCTCTCTTTTTTAATGACATATGGTGGAGAAAAAATAACTTTCCTGGATTACACTTATAAGGTACGACGATGTTTTAAGAGATGGATAAAGGCTGCTAACGAGAGGGAGATGGATGATTTAGAAGAAGTGATGGTACTAAAACAATATTTACGAGGAATTCTTTAACTTATTTGAACGTATTTGATAGAGAGAGAGAGAGAGAGAGAGAGAGAGAGAGAGAGAGAGAGAGAGAGAGAGAGAGAGTGAGAGAGAGAGAGAGAGAGAGATGTGAAGAAACTGGATAAAACTGCTTGGCTGAGGGAAGATTATAATATTTTCAATCGTAAACCCTCCTCGAGTATGAACTTTCCACCCTCATTCCGACCATGTGTCAAGTATTCACCGAACAATGGAAGCCACTTCAGTAATAACTATGAGAACAAGTTCAATAGTTCAAGCAGAAGTATCACTGGCGCTGTTCCAAAGAAGAATGTGATAGTGCCTTAGCAACAATTGTCGAATCCTCCTCCTTCAGGTATCATGAAAGATGTGCCAAAGGGTAATATTGTCTGTTATAAGTATGGCAATAGAGGCCATATCAGGGAGGAATGTTGGTCGAATCAACCAAAAGCAGTCGTGCAAGCGGTCAAGGATAATTCAACTTCTCAGAATGGGAAGACAATGAAACAATCAGAAAGAATGTCGAGGAAAATAAGCTAGGTAACGTTAACACAGCGAACAGATCAAACCCAAACAGCGATGATGCCTTTAAATCGTATATTTATGAAGGTATGATAGCAGCAATAGATGGGAGTGAGCAAACCCCGGTTAAAATATAATGCAACACAGGTTTAACCATAGTGTAGCCACATTAGGTGTACACCCATTGGTGGAACAGTCTCTCACAGGAGACTCGGTCATTTTGAAGGGAAAAAGAGGTGAGGACATTACCGTTATTGGCCGTTTAAAACTGTCCTGCAAGTTGGTGACAGGTCATTTTTATTTTGCAGTGAAGGATTCATTGGCTCTCAAAGGATTAAAAATCTTGCTGTGTATTGAGGCTGGTTGAACGCCATCTGTGCCTTGTCTCATTGTAACAATGAAACCATTGAAGTATAATCCTACGACTGAATTCGAGAAGGACTACCCATATTTGCTTATTAGTTGTGCGACGACTAAGAGTATGATGAAATACGTGGATGAAGAAGAAGAAAGAGGAACCAAAGGAGCAATGCACTTGGAGGATTTTTTCAGAAGAAGAGGTTCCCATGATGGCAAGCAAGAGGAGAAACCCTGAGAGAGCCCAAGAGAAGCCAAACGACAGATAAGTGGACAAGAAGACAAAGAAGCAATGGATATGGAAGAAACAGAAAACTTAGCATTATAAGTGGGACAAGTCAGTAGGAAAAGGCTGATAGGATTGTAACGGAAGGATGCGACATTAAAAGAGTTATTGTACCATGAGATGTATGAGACGGAGGGGTTGCAGTCTGCCACCTGTTATCTTAAAGATGAGTTGGTTATGAGGAAGCAAAGATCCGCCAATATCCCGGGAATGACAAATGGGGAACATACCGTCAGATATTAATTCTCGCAGCGTTGAGAAGACAGGTGATCGCTGTAGTGCACGAGACAGGACATATGAGAATAGAGAAGGTGACGGAGAAGACTACGAAAAACTCTTTCTGCCCTGACGTGCATAAGGATGTGAGCCAGTTTTGACATGTGTGTCATGTATGGCAAATGGCTAGAAAGCCTAACGAGTGCATCAAGAAAGCTCCCATACGCCCGATGTAGTATGATTAGAACCCTTCAAGAAAGGACCGATTAAAATTGTGATAGAAATAGGGAAGGATCAAAAGGAAATGGATGGAGAAAATGTCAAGGATTTTAGGAATATGATCGCCGAAATAAGGAAATTTTCCATAAAATGAGTCAAGAAAAAACAAAGAAATGGTTTGGTATGAAGAGTACAAACACGCAGTTTACGGTAGGACAACAGGTGTTGGTTTACATACTGATAAGGATATTCACTCCTGCCAACGAGTTCCAAGAACCATTACGGATTTTGGAGAAGAGCAGTGACCAGACCTATGGTACTGAGATACCAGGAAAAAGGAAATATCAAGTGAAGGCCATATTTACTTGGAAAAAGAATTTTAACATGAAATTTCTAATCCAAGTGGATGCCTTGGATAATGGGATTGGAGCTGTCTTGTTGAGAGAAGACAAGGAAGGAATTCTTCACCCTGTTTGTCTTATGTTGCCGAAGGTGAAGAAGCACCAACAAGCCTTCTCAATAGTTGTAAGGGAACTGCTATCACTAGTCACAGCAATAAAGAATTTTGAAGTCTACATGAATAGACCATAGAATGAAGAGATTACAGTTTACCCGGATCACAATCCTTCAACCTTTGTCAATAAGATGAAGAATAATAATCAAAGGTTAACTAGGTAGTTATTATGTTTTCAACCATATTGTATGATTGTAAAGAATTTATCAGATAAAGATAACATGGTTGCAGATTATTCATCTCTGGCTGAATCAATGGATTCAGGCCCAGAATAAATAATCTTTTTGGAGGGAGCTATCTTACAATGCTGGTTTAGTATAGAGTAAATATTTGATTCATGTATTTCATTTGTATATCTAAGAGGTGTAAAGCCAGCTTGTAAGGTGAGTTCCTCTCTTGTATGTTTAAGTGATTGTATATAAATTGTGTGACTTTCGTCGTTCATGTGATTATATTTTTCATTCAAGTCAGTATATGAATATTTACATTATCTTTAAGAATTAAATTTCTATTTCACGTATTTTGTTATAAAGTCATACGTAAGCTCTTCAAAGTATGCTTTACGAACCATATGATGTTTGAAAACAAGAGCTCTTGTAATTCTTTTATGTTTTCACAAGGTACGGCCTTATAGAAGGGGGGGGGGGGGGGAGTTAGCTGAAAGAGGGTTAGCTTGTAAGCAAGATTTGTTCTCCTGACTTTTGTCTGAGCAACCATAAGCTGCTAAACCTCACCCCCCCCCCTACACTAGAAGATTATATTTAAAAGGAGCTAGAAAAAGTAAGTCAATATATATGTGCCCCTAGGAATTCCTAAGCAGCCGTAGAGATCCAGCCTGTACCTGTGAAAGAGCCAAAATGTAATCTGCCAGTCATAATGATATTGATATATGGAATTGCATTGATATTAGTATTCACCAAGTTGATATTAAAATTTCCCATCAAATAACATTGCAAATCAAGGCTCGATACATAATCAAAAATATATTTCATTGAATCCAAAAGATCATTAAGTGATGCATTGGGTGCTGTGTAAAAAAACACCTATTATAAAATTAGAGGGCTTAATCATTTTGAGGCATATTGATTCAAGGTGTTGAAGTTTCAAGCAGGCATCATTAATTTTTTTCTACTTAAAAGTTTTTTTTTTATGTAGATATATAGCTAATCCTCCACCTTGTATCGATTTATTCTGAAATTATAAACACTAATTACTCTGATTATATAAATTGCATATACCATCACTCAGAGGAGTTTCACATAGCATGATAGCATCTAATATGACTGTAGATTTGTTTAAATATTTGTCAAATAACGAGCCAGGGTGTTGAGGAACACTACTTATATGGTAGGAAAATATTTTGAAACTATTTTCAGAAACATTTTCATTACAGGAAAAAAATAGTAACAGGTTGGTTCTGGCAGTCTAGGTTCACTTGATGGATCTATAACATGACTGGGTCTTTCTAATTCAACAAAATCGTATGTTAATGTGTTTAAAGTGCTAAGTGGGTAGTTGTGATTGCCCAAAACCCTCATATTAGTAAAGTGTGTGTCATTCAGATTATGAAATGGTAATTGTTGTTTTATATTCATTATATGGATGTTAATTTCATATTATACTATGAATGTCCTTACTACAATGACTTTTCTTCCCCAGCCTACTCTGTTTCGAGACAGCAGGTGTAATAGTATGAAACGAATTAGGCCGGACTATCATGAAGAGTCGGGGGCAAGGTGGGGAAGGGACCGCTCCCAGCACCAGCACTTTCACTCACCACCCACATCTACCCTATCGGCAGCTGAGGGACCAGAAGCAGGTCCCGGCTCCACCAGGACTCTGGCGCCAGTCACACTCCGCACACCCCTTGACCCCGTAGACTGTGGCATTTGATCAACACTGCGTTGCTATTCTTTTCTTCGATAATAAGTTTAGTATTACAGAAGAAAGCCACTTTTCCTTGTTCTCTTGCCTGTTCAAGGAGAGGCATCTGAGTATTCTTCACTACTTGCGACGCAACAGAGAGGTCCTCTTTCACAAGATGTTTGTTGTGTCCCTCAGCTTGTTTGAGCTCCACATCACAGCATCTTGATTGCAGTAACAAAAGAACCTTGCTATGATTGGACGAGGTTTGGCGACACGGCGCACAACAACACGATGAACCAGCCCCAACAAGAGTCATAGCAGCTGCATCTTCTCCTCCAGGAGTGACGTCTGCTCCCATGTCTTTGTGGCTCCACACTCTTTCACACAACTGGGCCGCACATTTTTCCTTCTACAGTAGTCTTCTTTATAGTTTTATTCTCTCAGGTTTCTTAATCTTTGAATGTGAGGATTCAATTTGCCTTGTTAATTTTTTATTTTTCTCCTTGGCACTCTGCTTCTCTCTTTTATATTTTTTCTTACTCGACTTTAGGTCATCAACCTTCCACTGAGTGAATTCCAGACTGGTTATTAAATCCGTTAACTTAGCATCTAATTTATTTAGATGGTCATTCATTTTTTTTTTTTTTACCACAATCTCCAGGCCAGACTTAAAAGTTCGTTCTTGCGACTCGAGTATAGTCTTCAGAAGTGCAGTGTCCGTGGTGGTATTTTTAGTTGAAGAGAATGTTGATGTATTGCTAGGGAGGCCGTAGATGGAAGAATATTACACTTTCGTTACTATGGAGACCATTATCATGGATACGCCGTCCTTTCCTCTATGCATGTGCAGAAAATGGTCAGAGTTAAGGAGTCTCCTTAGGGTGAATAGTAACTTTTCACTCTTAAATTTAATATAAGTTCAATTACACCTTATTTTCTATTGTGCCAATACAATATCTGTGTGCACTCACGCACATATATGTGTATGCTACTTGCATGCAACTGTATTCCCTATTGTACTGTAAGAGTTTTTAAGCAAGAAACTCGCCACCAAAGTTTACACCACCATTATTATTATTATTATTATTATCATTATTATTATTATTATTAATTGCTAAGCTACAACCCTTGTTGGAAAAGCAAGATGCTATAAGCCCAGGGTCCCCAACAGGGAAAATAGCCCAGTAAGGAAATGAAACAAGGAAAAATTAAATATTTTAATAACAGTAACAATATTAAAATAAATATTTTCTATATAAACTATAAATACTTTAACAAAACAAGAGTAACAGAAGTTGGATAGAATAGTATGCCCGAATGTACCCTCAAGTAAAACTATTATACAAGTCATTTATCTGACATATGGTCATATTAGAGGAGAGTTTGATTTTGTTGCTTTAAAGGTAAGTATGTATAATTGTTTCCATGTTTTTTTTCAATTTTTCACTCTTGAAGAATATACATGGGAATGATAAAGACATTTCGTGATATAATCTCATTCTTAGTGGAATTTTTGGTTTTACCTTCACTAATTTGAAAGTACAGAGACGTCTTGGCCATGCTCCATGCCTATTGAAAGTGGTTATTGAATTCATTATTAAGATATATTTACAACAATTCTTATTTGGATTTATAATTTGTCTTATATGGATAGTTTTTTGTGGATTTGTTGTTATGATTTTAAAAAACTTTCAAAGTTAACCAAACAAATATGGAAACAATAAATCATTTAGAAAAAGAATAAAATTTCCTGGTAGATTTCTGTTCCTCAGTGATCAGATAGTTGAACTTCTTGAAAATATATAGTGCAGGATTTAATTTTGATTATATTTTATACAATTTAAGATTATTTCATGGGACTTAATATTCCCTCGACTGCATTTCCCTGACTCTATAAGCTAAAAGAGGTAGTTTATCAATAATCTAGTTACAATATCGACTACTCAAAGCTTTAGACATTACTCTAAAGCTTTAGAGTAATGTCAAGGTCTATAGATTGAAGCCTTTGTATGGATTCTTGTCAACAACTTCCAAGTCATGGTCTTACCTAAACCATTTAAGGATGCTTTATTTTTATTTGATAATTTTATAAGAACGGTAATCGCTTGTCTCCCTTTGATAGACGACAATCTAAAGATATGGTTTCAGTTAACAGCATATGCATATATAATCACATATTGGCACGTTGTGGTAAAACGCCCATTAATTGTAAAACCACATACCCCAGGCTGATTAAGAATATAATACATTCAACCTTTAAATTGAAATAGAGTTATTTGAGAAATTTGCTGAGTTACATTCTGTGATGTGAATATATCTTTGTTGCCTAATTTAAGAATTAATATTTAAGAATTTATAAAATAAGATAATAGTAACAAGAGTTGTGAATCAATATATTCTTTGTATTAAAGGCGAATTTTTTTTTCTCACTTTGCTTACCTTGTTGTTCAGGCCTTTCTATATAATAGATTTTTCCTTCTGAATCAAATGAGTTAAGACACACCACCTCTAGGAACTCCTGGTAAGCAAAGTATGTACGTTTTATAAAATATTTGCTATTTTCTACAGATTATTTTATAAAGCTGATGTATTCCATGATTTCGACGTTAAAAGAGTGGGACTTTGAGATTCTGTGTATGATTATAAATTACAAATTTGATTTTGTAGGCTTCGAGAAGTCTGGCAATAGTTTAATAAGTTTTGCAGTCATTATTTTCATAGCCAGATGTAACCCAATTTTGTTTGCAAAAGAAACTGAGTGACATTTATAAATTATACCCTCTTTCTTACACTTCTGGGAGTTTTTTATGTTTATAGATCTTTTTCTGTGAATTTATTCCATCTTTTAACCTATACCTTATCTAATCTCAGTCACTTTATAACATTTGTTCTTCGTAATTGGTACTCTAATATAATTACTCTGAAATTTTAGATAATAATTGCTTATATTTTTTCCCTCTTCATCCCATCATCAAAGTTGGAGTGATTCTATCTCGTATTCTATTGCTATACCAGTCGTCTGTCCTGCAAAGTGCAGTGTATTTAGATTTAATATATAAAATGTTGGAAATATTAAATACATTCTCTCTCTCTCTCTCTCTCTCTCTCTCTCTCTCTCTCTCTCTCTCTCTCTCTCTCTCTCTCTCTGGTGCATATCGTAAAAATAAGTGTTGAATAAAGCTGAACAGTTATTCCCGAAGGGAGCAAACCAAGTAACGCCATTATCTTCACAGAGAGTCTATCAGCAATGTCCGTGATTGCTTCATTCAATGGACAAACAATTCCAATCAGCAGAGCTTCGATACATCAGCCAATTTTAGCATTAACAGCAAGTATTTGAATGTTGATGACGAATATAAAGGCCTCTGATCTACCATTACAAAGTTAGACCGGTTTATTGGATTGTTTGTTTATCTCTGACTTATTGGCCTTGAGATGACAACGCCAAAGGAGTGAAATGACTCAATACCATTAGTTACAACATTTATAATCAAAGTTTTATCTTTGGGGGTAGTTTCAATTGTCTTATATATTATTTAGGAGCATATATATTGCTATATGTAATTTTGCATTTTGATTTTCTTATTTGCAACTAACCTCCATACGATGGTGGATTGAATAAGCAATATATTTTGTACAAGTGTCTTGACTTTGCCTTGATAATTCTCTTTACCTATCAAATGTCCTTTAAACTTGGATAAAGTACAATATTTTTGGCAGCCTATTTGGATTATGAATTAGATATATGTGAATGAGATGGTATTATTGCAATTTTTAAGAAATACTTAAAAAAAATGGAATATATTCAGCAAAGAGGCTTTCTTTTCATACCTGAATTAAAGTAAAATTACATTTGGTGGTATGACACAGATTATTAATTTTTGTTTCGGTGGAATATCTTCCATTATTGTTTTTTTTTTTAATGTATATTTATCGTGTATCTTTTCATATTTTGTTGAAAGCATGGTTTTTAAAACCGTGGAAATCATTAAAACTCTTTCTCTTCAAATTATTCTCAATTTTTCCCTTTTTAGTTTGCAATTTGTATATGTTGAAATTTATTATCCAAAGATAACAAGGATTAATATGATTATGAAACCATTTTTGATCTTAAAGAAGGCTTTAAATATATATATATATATATATATATATATATATATATATATATATATATATATATATATATATATATATATATATATATATATATATATATATATATATATATATATAATATATATATATATATATATATATATATATATATATATATATATATATATATATATATATATATATATATATATGAAAGAAATAATGACTTTTATGGTTTTCGTTTTTCCGACCCAGATCTCGTGATTATCATATTCCGTATATTTTGTAAGAAATACTTTAACCTATACTTTAGCTATGAAAAGACAATATACAGAAGAAGTTACAGTTTTCAAGCAAAAATGGAGAGAATAATCACATTTGATTTATATTTCACTGGATATTCCAAGCGTAGTTATGAGCAAAAAAAGCTGAGAAAGAAAAGGATTGGTTTGTTACCAAAATATCTTCTTGGGAAAGTGGATTGTTAAAAAAATATTCGTAAGAGTTCATACGGTTTACTTTCTACAAGGCCCCATGAGAGTGAACTCTCATTCTACTTTGCAGCCTATTCAAACAGAGCAGAGGATATAGGCACATACAACTCATGGAGAAGGATTCTCCTTAAGCAAATATCAAAACCTGTAATGGATGAATCTTGTAATATGAAGGAAAGACATAAATTATTCATCATTTGTTGGCTAATGAGGTCCCGCCTTCTGCGGCGTTCAAAAGCCGCACCTAAGATTTATGTACCTTTCCCATGAAATACTCACCTCATTTCACTTTATCTCTAGCTCTGAGTGAATACCATTTAGTGTATGTAAATATAGTCTATTCATCTAAATAGTCATGGAAATAAGTCTAGATTCCTATGGCTATATAAGAGATAAAATCCGAAATTGATTGCTGAAAGTCTTCAAGAAGTAATGAAAATTACAAGGTAGAACAAGCTAATAATTCCAGCATTTGATAGTGAGGCCAAAACAATTAAACAGGAAAGTTAATGAACCGGACAAAGCTACAAATTCAAGGGGAGACTATTGTGTGAGAATTCCCCAAAATTTGGTACAAGAAACTCTGGTCTCGGAAATTATTATTAAACTACCCATTAAAACCTCAATATAATTTCTCAGAATCAATACGAAACAAAATCACCATCTCCCACGCCTATTGACAAAAAGGACCTCAGTTAGACTTTGCTAGTCGTCGCTACCTTTTAGTTTTTAAATGAATACTTCTCTCTTCATCACCTACTACTTCACGTTTCATAGTTCTCAGCCACGTAGGCCTGGTTCTTCCAACTTTTTAGTGCCTTGTGGAGCCCATTTGGAATAATCTCTCTTGTGGAGTGTGAAGAGCATGCTCCAACCATCTACAACTACCCTTCACCATGTTTTCATCCACATATGGCACTTCAGTAACCTCTCTTATCCTTTTATTTCTAATCCTGTCCTGCCATTTAACTCATAGAATTCTCTTTTACGGGCTTTGTTATATATACTAAAAAATATTTTGGAAATAGTTTCATCGTCATGCTATGACACATGTCCATACAGTAAGACTGATCTCACTAAACCGATATGTAGCCGGATTTTTATGTCATTTCAGGCGATTTGATTCCCAAATTTTACTTAGCATAACCATTGTCTGATATAATTTTTTTTTTTCAATATTTCACTAAACTCAAATTCTAATTGCCCTGTATTGGAGGTAATTTTTACAATTATTTTGACGGTTCCATCTCATTAATCCTTTCTCCATCCATCGATATTGCATCTTCCATTGTATTTTCCGTTCTCATCATCTTGATCTCTCTTCCATTTATCTTAAGCTGATATTCGTGTTATATTTCATGGATTCTGGTAAGGAAGCTTTGTAATTGCTGTGGCATTTTCATAATAAAGAAAGCGACATCAGCATACTCTATGTCTTCTAATTTCCTGTTACCAGTCCAGTCCAATCCTTTGTCGCCATTCCCAATTGTTCTATCCATTAAAATATCCATGATGATGATAAACAACGTAGATAACAACTCATCTCCTTGGAGTACTTCACTAGTCACTAGAAATTCATTATGATAGAACTTCATTAACATTAACTTTGCACCTGCTTTGCTCATGAACTGACTTGATCAAATGTACATATTTAAGAACTCCATAATAACGTAGGACTCTCCACAAAATTGGGCGGTGCACAATATTAAATGGGTTTTTCACAATCTAAAAATAACATGAAAAGCGGATTTCTTTATTCTACAAATTAATGTGTGTCTTAAAATAAAAATTTGGTCAGAACAACTTCTAACTCTTCTAAAAACAGCTTTTTCATCTTTCAGCTTTTCATCAATCTTTCTCTCTAGTCTCTTTAGGATGAGCATACTATATATTCTCATGACAACTGACGTAATTGGGATGCCTCTGAAATTATTGCCATCAATCAGATTCACTTCTTAACCATTTCCACCAATTCTCCGAGCTCCTATTCATCATAGTAATTCTATTGATAAAAAAAAGAAAAACGATATACAAAACAGCCAAAAAATATATTCATGAAATTTCCTTTTATCGGACGTATCACACGAGAAAGTAGGAAAATTCGGTACTGGAAATTCAATATGCTGCAGAGAAAAAAAAAACATTTATTGAAGAGATCAGAAAAAAATAGAAAATAAAAGTGAAGTATGATTTTATAACGAAAATATAATAACAGGAAATACCTATTAATACTACTGTATTTTATCAATTAATTATATAACAAGGAATTATGGGTAACGCATTTTCAAACAAAATAGCAAAGTTTGTCTGAGAACATTGTCCCTGGAATTTAAACCGAAGAATTTAATGAATGTGCAATCTCCTTCGGGAAAGTTGGTTCAAAATTACCATCATGAAACTGAACCAGGTTTTTTCTTACCCATCAGTACTTGAGTGTGGTTTTGAAGTTCATAAAGGATTGACCTTGACTTTAGTGCTGCCATTGACAATGTTAATCATAAGGTCTTTGTTTTCAAACGGGAAAAGTCAGGAGTGGTTGGGTCATTTCTTATCATCATTATTGAATCTATGACTAATAGATTGCAAAGAATTGCTGTTGACGGGCACCATAGTGAGTATAAGAATGTTGCGTTCTAGGTCCATTACTTTTCATATTATATACACATATTATGTGGGTTGGCCTAAAACATATATTCGTTGCATATGCAAGGGATACTACTATATTTTCTTCAGTTCAATCAGTTGAATCCCCCTGATGGATACATACATATATACATACATATACCAAGGCACTTCCCCCAATTTTGGGGGGTAGCCGACATCAACAAATGAAACAAAACAAAAAGGGGACTTCTACTCTCTACGTTCCTAACCAGCCTGATAAGGGACTCAACTGAGTTCAGCTGATAGTGAAAGGGTGTCACAGCCCACCCTCCCCCGTTATCCACCACAGATGAAGCTTCAAAAGGCTGAATCCCCTACTGCTGCTACCTCCGCGGTCATCTAAGGCACCGGAGGAAGCAGCGAGGCCTACCGGAACTGCGTCATAATCGCTCGCCTTTTATTCCTATTTCTAGCACGCTCTCCTGCCTCTCTCACATCTATCCTCCTATCACCCAGAGCTTTCTTCACTCCATCCATCCACCCAAACCTTGGCCTTCCTCTTGTACTTTTCCCATCAACTCTTGTATTCATCGCCTTCTTTAGCAGACAGCCATTTTCCATTCTCTCAACATGGCCAAACCACCTCAACACATTCATATCCACTCTAGCATCTAACTCATTTCTTACACCCATTCTCACCCTCACTACTTCGTTCCTAACCCTATCTACTCAAGATAAACCAGCCATACACCTTAGACACTTCATCTCAAACACATTCAATTTCTGTCTCTCCATCACTTTCATTCCCCACAATTCTGATCCATACATCACAGTTGGTACAATCACTTTCTCATATAGAACTCTCTTTACATTCATGCCCAACCCTCTTTTTTTTTACTACTCCCTTAACTGCCCCCAACACTTTGCAACCTTCATTCATTATCTGATGTACATTTGCTTCCACTCCACTATTTGCTGCAACAACAGACCCCAATTATTTAAACTGACATTCAACCTTGCACCACCTTCCCATCTCGTACATCTCATAACCTTACTCTTACCCACCTTAACTCTCAACTTCCTTCTCTCACACACCCTTCCAAATTCTGCCACTAGTCGGTCAAGCTTCTCTTCTGTGTCTGCAACCAGTACAGTATCATCCGCAAACAACAACTGATTTACCCCCCATTCATGGTGATTCTCGACTACTAGTTTTAATCCTCGTCCAAGCACTTGAGCATTCACCTCTCTCACCACTCCATCAACCTACAATTTAAACAACCACGGTGACATCACACATCCCTGTCTCAGCCCCACTCTCACCGGAAACCAATCACTCAATTCATTTCCTATTCTTACAAATGCTTTACTACTTTTGTAGAAACTTTTCACCGCTTGCAACAACCTTCCACCAACTCCATATAGCCTCATCACATTCCCCATTGCTTCCCTATCAACTCTATCATACACTTTCTCCAGATCCATAAACGCAACATACACCTTCTTACCTTTTGCTAAATATTTCTCACATATCTGCCTAACTGTAAAAATCTGATTCATACAATCCCTACCTCTTCTAAAACCACCCTGTTCTTTTAAGATTGCATTCTCTGTTTTATCCTTAATCCTATTAATCATTACTCTACCATACACTTTTCCAACTACACTCAACAAACTAATACCTCTTGAATTACAGCACTCATGCACATCTCCCTTACCCTTATATAGTGGCACAATATATCCACAAACTCAATCTACTGGTACCATTGACAACACAAAAGACATATTAAACAATCTCACCAATCATTCAAGTACAGTCAGACCCCCTTCCTTCAACTTCTCAGCTCTCACACCATCCATACCAGATGATTTTCCTACTCTCGTTTCATCTAGTGCTCTCCTCACTTCCTCTATTGTAATATCTCTCTCATTCTCATCTCCCATCACCGGCACCTCAACACCTGCAACAGCTATTATATCTGCCTCCCTATTATCCTCTACATTCAGTTACCTTTTAAAATATTCTGCCCACCTTTTCCTTGCCTCCTCTCCTTTTAACAACCTTCCATTTCCCTCTTTCGCTGTCTCTTCAATTCTTGAGCCAGCCTTCTTTACTCTCTTCACCTCTTTCCAAAACTTCTTATTCTCTTCATATGACTGACCCAATCCTTGACCCCACATCAGGTCAGCTGCCCTCTTTGCCTCACGTACCTTACACTTTACTTCCACCTTTTTGTCTCTATATTTTTCATACTTCTCTATACTATTACTCAGCAGCCATTCTTCAAAAGCCTCTTTTTCTCTTCCACTTTTACTTTCACTCCTTCATTCCAGCATTCACTGCCCTTCCTCGTGCTGCCTAATGGATATCTAGCTTAAATGAGTGTATGGTGCAAATTATTGGGCATAAAGTTTAACCCTAACAAAACTGAAACCAGAATTGTAACCAGAACGAGGACAATTGCTCTGTGACATCCAAATAGCAGCATTGATTTCAATTGCATAAAAAATAGCTTATTGAGATAGTATTTTGATATTTGTTATGATCAATCTATTCTGAAGTGTTTCCACTTATTTATTCTACCTTGTTTCGAGTATTGTTTTACTGTCTGTCTTAGCAGTTGAATTTCATCTTAATTTGTTGAACAAGAGCCTGTTGTCTATCAAATTTCTCATTCCAGGTCTAAATGATAACTCTATCACCGCCATTCATTTAGTTCGTAATGCATGTTGCATAAGATTCACCATATAGTCCCATACAGTACCATCTTGCTCGTAATACTAGATATGTAGCATCATAAGGCCCACTACTACGTAGTGTTCTATAAATCTCATTCCAGGTGTGACCTAATTGTGTAATGACCTTTCTAATCAGGCTGTTGAATCGTTGGAACCTGGAAAAAGTTCAATTTGAAAAGGCCAATATAAGTCTCTCTTCGTGGTTTATACTGTATTTGAGAGATGTATATTAATGACGTTACTGTTCTTAAAATCTTTTATATTAATTGTTCCTCACTTCTCGTGTCGTTTATTTATTTCAGTGTGTCCTTTCCTCATTGGACTATTTTTCCCTAGAGGAGCCCATGGGCTTGTAGCATCATGCTTTTCCAACTAGGGTTATAGCTTAGTTAATAATAATAATAATAATAATAATAATAATAATAATAATAATAATAATAATAATAATAATAATAATAATAAATAATAATAATACTATATTGGACATTTTACAAGAGTTGGCGCTGATAAATACAAAATTTGGATGTCACAGTTACTGTATCATAAATTGCCCGTTCAAAATCAACCGACACCTTACTAAGTTGAATATTTGGTACCAAGTTTTATAGATCAAGAAATGTATGGCCATGTGCATCTTTTGGAAATACCATCATTATAAAATGCACATTTGTTTACAGTTTGTAAACAGTCAACAGGCTCACGGATGTTTCTGAAATATCATTTATAATCTTTTAATGACAAAAATAAACAACTGCTAAAATCATCCATTGAACCACGTACTAAATTGTTAACAGTTTCTAAAAGACAACCATCCCTTTTATGCCCTTTTTCGAAAAATCTATTTTAAGATTGGTGAAAAAGATTTTAGAAATTGCTAGGAAAAAATTTTCTGGTAGGAAAGTATCGGGACCAAATTTTCACAGAATTATTAATGACATATCAGCGAGGGCAAATAAAAACGTATATGTCCATAAAAAAAGATAAATGGGTTGGTGTTAACAACAGAAGATGAATAAAAGCAAGTCGATAGAACACTTTAGTGAGGTCATGAACAGGAGATATGGAAGAAATAATTTTATTGTTATACCTGAAGCCGAGGAAGAGAGTGATGCTCCCGTGAATGAATTCAGTGTGATTGAAGTTGAAGCTATCATTTAAAATCTAAAGAGACCTGAAGGCCCTGAAAAAAGATGAAATGACCGTTAGATGACATTGGCGAAAATGAAGTGACTCACAAAATAATAGAATGTGACGTAAAGAGCAAATCATAGGGAATGGGAGCAAATATGAGATTGAACTGATTGCAATACTTATAGAGTTGTCATACTTATGTCAGTTGTCATGAATAGAATAGGTAATATTTGTACCAACCAGATTCTCATTTTGAGACATGTAAAGCAATATATAGGATACAGAAATCCACATTTGATGGAATTTTTTGGACTATAAAAAGTGTTTGATAATGACCATCGACCAATTTTGCATTATTTTGGAGTTCCTCTTAAAAATGTACATCTGATTAAGTCTGTTCATGAACATGGCAAGTGCAAAGTTAATGCTAGTGAACTCCAATCAAATGAATATCTAGTGAACAGTGGAGTACTCCAAGGGAATGTGTAGTTAACTATGTTTTTTATCCTGCTCATGGATTTTGTAATACATAGAACAGTTAGGGATAGTGGAGAAGGATTGAACTGGATTGGCAATAGGAAGTTAGCTGACCTAGAGTATACTGATGCCGCTATCTTTATTAGCTGAACACCACAGGATTTGCAATGCATGCTTAACAGAATGTATGAAATATCACATTAGTTTAGTCTCCCGATGAAAAGAAGAAATACAATATTTGACACACTAATCCATAAACAGAAATCACTCAAAAGTTTTCTTGAATGAAGAATTCAATATATTTTCGTTTCTGTTGCCTTTGCAACTATACATTATCCATATTTTTTTTCTTTTTCATTATCTCGTGAAGCTTGCCTTTGACCACTTCTAGTTTTAAATGACTTTACATGTTCAGTGATATTCTAAATGGTACATAGAACCTACAAAACTCAAATATCTAGATATATAGAAGAGCGAAAGAGTGATAGAGTTCGTTGTCATTTCAATGGAATTGTCATGTGGACATAGATACATATTACAATTACAATAAGATTAGAGAGACAGCAGCCAGATTATTACTGGTTTTACACCATCAAGAAGTAACATAAAGAGGACAAAATGAGGAACATTTACAAGTCTGTTCATCCATTGATTGATAAATTGCTTCAAGGGTATGATGCTCCATGTAATGATACTGGGAAAATAGCAATTGATGTCTTTGTCATTTGCTTCCTGTCATAATGGGCAATAGCGGAGGATATGATCTATGGTCTAGGGTAATTCACCACAAGAGCAATCAGCATTGGTGACATATCTCAAGGTTTCTCGGATCCTGATCTATTCAAGGTGGTCCACTCCTTTCCGTTAGGAGACGCTTCACAAGGTAGTTGCTCCCTAGGGTCAGATGGTCTTTCATTGGTTGAATTACAGCAACCCTCCTCCATTTCATCAATCTGTAAACATATTTTAGTCACCGTCTTGTTGCCTGATGTTCATGATATGGATGCCTTGGATCATTCAGCTGTCTGGCCCTTTCTTTTTTGGTAATAGTGTCTCTTTGATTTTGAGATATTGCAATAATAGCCAGTCTATAAGGCGATAGCAGGTGTGTTGCCTTTAATGTCCCAGTGCTTACTGGACAGTCTTGATTACACTTTGGATTGTCTTTCTTTGCGTGGCATGATTCTTTTAAGACTGGTGAACAATGTTCTGCAGTAGAAAAGCAGGCTATTAGTGGTGTTTACTCATGTCACGTTCACATAGTCGAATTAGGCCTTCAGACTATGTCTTTGCTACACAAAGTATGCAAACTCTAATGGGAACTTTGTTCATGCAGCAGAACTACAGTACAGGAGGGTAACGGCGTTTAGGTAACCACAAATCATTCTGCAGCAGGTCCAGAAAACGTGTGTTTGTGGTATTGTAATGGTTGGAGTCTTTCATGAGAAGATTGCGCTATACGCCATAATAACTGGTGCATTTATAAAGAAGAAACTAGGAAAACTTCATAAAAACTGGATTGCAGAGTGGTTGATACGCCGTGACACATTAGGAAGTTTCATGACTTTGTTGAGGAAAATATAAGATGATAGACACGTAGTTGAGGTTGGACATTAATTCTTTTTTATCCCCTCGTTGCTGAAAGAGAATGTTATATCACGAAACAAAATACCAAAATGAGATAAGCAATATCGTCAGCTGCATGTCTAGAGAAAACAATTCGGTTTTTAGCAATTGGATTCTCTATAAACACTACTAGTGATAATTGGAATGGAAAAGAAAAAATATTTGGAGAGAGAGAGAGAGAGAGAGAGAGAGAGAGAGAGAGAGAGAGAGAGAGAGAGAGAGAGAGAGAGAGAGAGATCAGAGTTGCAATAGTCTTCACGTAAAACCTCCACAGCCGGGTACCTACAGGAGTGATCAGAAGACTGGGTATCACTGCTTGGCATATTCAATTCTGACGGCCATGTGATATAGGTAACATTTGAAAAAGGCAGGGAATCAAAACACCATAAATTTTATGTATATTTAGGCTACCATCTTTTCTACTTCCTAACTTCTTTGTCATTTTCATTTACCTAATTCTGAGATTTTCTAAATTTTTTTACACCACTTACCGTAACTTTGAAGTTTTTGTTGGTAATCTTGTGAGTTATCTCTTTCTGCAGAGCGTTAGTTTCTATTCATATAAGAAACACTTATCATTTTCCGCAAGTATTAATGTTTGTGCAATGATGCAATTAATTCAAAAATGCTTTCCCGAGAACTATACGTTTTTGAGTTGGATATGCAAAGTAATTAATCAGAGAAAATAAAAAAGCCCTCCTAATTCAGTCACTTTGAAATCCAAAGGAACACTCATTTTGTGTCCGGGAGCGTGGTCGTTTCATATTCTCAGTCAGAGCAGGGGCATTTTCTGTGCCCTCTTACCAGCAAACACGGACCCTCCATGGTTTTGTCAACTTAAACTCCCTATTTTGTGTCTGCGGACAATGTTGGGTCAGGAGTAGCTTGGTGGGTATTTGATAATTTATTTTACTATATGATCTTCAATTGCCGGTAAGCTTTGTGATTGCTAAGGTAGAATGCACACAACTGTGTTTTCCTAGGGTTTGCATGGAGAACTTTTTTATATAATATACTGCGATAGATGCTAAAGCTCTTGATAGTCTCTTATTTAGTCCTTCAAATTATCATGACTATATAGCAATGTATATGCCATCTGAGAAAATGAATCTTTGTATATCCTGAAACTCTGGTTGGTCATTTGTATAAATTTTAAATAATATTGGAGCCAGTATAGAACCCTGCAGGATACCGTTCATTTAGTTCCTCTATCTGCTTTTTTTTTTTTTTTTTTTTTTTTTTTGTTCACTTCTACAAAGAACCGTCAATTTACAAAGAGTGACTCTATGATTCATACCATGTTGGGAACTTCGACCGTTTAGGCCTCTTTCAGAAGGAGTGCGTGGTGGATGCCAGAATCACATGCAGCTATAAGGTCTACAAAGGCTGCCCCAGTGGTTTTGTTTCTTCTCTAATACATCTTTGATGGATTAGATGGATTACAGCATGATTGGACTGATTGGAAGCCTGCTTGGTCGGATGATAATTTTTCTTTGAACTTTGGAAATAATTTTGACCTTATCATGCGTTCATATCATTTATATGTAATGTATAATTGATATTAGTCTGTACATTTTGGGAGACAAAGGGATTTTCCATGGTTATAACAATGCTTCTCAATATGTTTGGTGTTCGATAGGTTACTGCACATTTATTGAATAGTAGAATGACGCATTCTTTTGTCTTCTCAACAAAGTGTAGAATCATGGAATTATCTCCACTGTAATTCTATCTAATCCGCCCCCTTCCCAGTTTTAAGAAATTCTAGTCCAGTATTTAGTTCTTCCATGGTAAATGGTATGCTCTGGGTACTCTCAGACAGCTCGTTCCATGTCCATCATTTTCTTCAAGTATTTTCTTTCTTTGTTATTCGGCTTCCGGTTAAGTAGGAGATGGTGAACACTTCATTAAAGATGATTACAACTATTCTTAACTGCCTTTGATCTTCAAAGTTGAGTTTTTTATTGTGGCATAACGTTTTTTTTTCTGCTATGAGTCAAATTAATGTTGGTAATAGTTTATTGCCAAAGCTGACATCTTTTGTTGCTAATTGAGATTAGTAGAGTTTCTCCAAAATCTTCATAACCCTCTATGTATCTTTGGTACAATTCTTGGGTTTGGTCATTGAGGCCAATGATGTAGGTATATCTGCAGTCTCTAGGGATGTTGTTTTTTGCAGCCTTCCAAATTAATGATCGAAGAATCTGGTACTGCTGAGGGATAGAAGGGATGATTGATACCACTGCTTTCTATATTACTTGTGTAATCTCCCCAGTTTGAGTTTCTGTAATTAAATCTAGGGATTCTGTTACCACAGCGTGTAACTCATGAAAACCTGTTTAGAGGGATTGTCAATTTTAAAAATTTAATCTATGTCTGAGCTACTGAAGTTGTAATATTTCGCCAGCTTCCTTGATTGCACCCAGCTAAATATGGGTTGTGGTAGACTATTGGAAACGGAACTGCCTGGCATTTTCTTTAACAGGTTTTCCAGACACGCTTAATTTCGATAGCATCTACTAGTCTCTGCAACCTCACATTCCCTTTTGTGCAAACGGAAGAAGGTTTTGGGGAGCAGCCATATAGGTCTATCTGCTGAGTCATCAGCAACAATTGCCAGGCCCTTCCTGGCCCTTGCTTGATGGAGAAGGGTCTTGAACCCTTTATTATATGTGATTATGGCTAGTCTCTATGTCATTGCCTCTACCCTTGTCTCTGTCATTCACGAATGACCTTAAAACCATTAAACTATAAATCAAAGGAAGAAAGGAGATATGAAAATCTTAGCAAGACTCAATCTACAATAAAAAGAAAAAAGAAAAATGTATGATTTGGAATGTCATACTCACTACAATTTTTTCATATTATCTTATAACATCCTTCACCATACACTGAGTAGAAAAGAAAATTTATCATTGAAAAAAAAATCCAATGAACAACCGGGTAAAGAAATTACATGGATCACTAAAAGTAATGATACTTCAGGTGCTCAGTAGATAAAAACTTGGGAGTCAGAAGTTGGTTACTTTGTTTTTTGAAAGAACCAGGAAAACTTCCTCGGCGTAAGCTTCATAAATTATTGAAGCATCATTGAAACAGTATAGAAATACTTATATTTCATATTATAGATATATGAAAATCAAGAAGATTATCACTGTCCTTAAGATATAATTTCTCAATCAAATGGTGCTTGAAGCCATTGGTTTCACACGTCAAAGGCATCTGCATGTGACATGTGCGTGTGTTTGCGTTTCTGTGACTATAATCAGATATTATTCTAAGACTTCGAATAACTCAACTTCACAAGCTATTCAGTAGTTTGAATTTACGTTACAAATTAACGGATTCAAAATCGTTATCATTCTGAAGTATTATAATAGTCTTCTTTATAGTTTTATTCTCTCAGGTTTCTTAATCTTTGAATGTGAGGATTCAATTTGCCTTGTTAATTTTTTATTTTTCTCCTTGGCACTCTGCTTCTCTCTTTTATATTTTTTCTTACTCGACTTTAGGTCATCAACCTTCCACTGAGTGAATTCCAGACTGGTTATTAAATCCGTTAACTTAGCATCTAATTTATTTAGATGGTCATTCATTTTTTTTTTTTTACCACAATCTCCAGGCCAGACTTAAAAGTTCGTTCTTGCGACTCGAGTATAGTCTTCAGAAGTGCAGTGTCCGTGGTGGTATTTTTAGTTGAAGAGAATGTTGATGTATTGCTAGGGAGGCCGTAGATGGAAGAATATTACACTTTCGTTACTATGGAGACCATTATCATGGATACGCCGTCCTTTCCTCTATGCATGTGCAGAAAATGGTCAGAGTTAAGGAGTCTCCTTAGGGTGAATAGTAACTTTTCACTCTTAAATTTAATATAAGTTCAATTACACCTTATTTTCTATTGTGCCAATACAATATCTGTGTGCACTCACGCACATATATGTGTATGCTACTTGCATGCAACTGTATTCCCTATTGTACTGTAAGAGTTTTTAAGCAAGAAACTCGCCACCAAAGTTTACACCACCATTATTATTATTATTATTATTATCATTATTATTATTATTATTAATTGCTAAGCTACAACCCTTGTTGGAAAAGCAAGATGCTATAAGCCCAGGGTCCCCAACAGGGAAAATAGCCCAGTAAGGAAATGAAACAAGGAAAAATTAAATATTCTAATAACAGTAACAATATTAAAATAAATATTTTCTATATAAACTATAAATACTTTAACAAAACAAGAGTAACAGAAGTTACATAGAATAGTGTGCCCGAATGTACCCTCAAGTAAAACTATTATACAAGTCATTTATCTGACATATGGTCATATTAGAGGAGAGTTTGATTTTGTTGCTTTAAAGGTAAGTATGTATAATTGTTTCCATGTTTTTTTTTCAATTTTTCACTCTTCAAGAATATACATGGGAATGATAAAGACATTTCGTGATATAATCTCATTCTTAGTGGAATTTTTGGTTTTACCTTCACTAATTTGAAAGTACAGAGACGTCTTGGCCATGCTCCATGCCTATTGAAAGTGGTTATTGAATTCATTATTAAGATATATTTACAACAATTCTTATTTGGATTTATAATTTGTCTTATATGGATAGTTTTTTGTGGATTTGTTGTTATGATTTTAAAAAACTTTCAAAGTTAGCCAAACAAATATGGAAACAATAAATCATTTAGAAAAAGAATAAAATTTCCTGGTAGATTTCTGTTCCTCAGTGATCAGATAGTTGAACTTCTTGAAAATATATAGTGCGGATTTAATTTTGATTATATTTTATACAATTTAAGATTATTTCATGGGACTTAATATTCCCTCGACTGCATTTCCCTGACTCTATAAGCTAAAAGAGGTAGTTTATCAATAATCTAGTTACAATATCGACTACTCAAAGCTTTAGACATTACTCTAAAGCTTTAGAGTAATGTCAAGGTCTATAGATTGAAGCCTTTGTATGGATTCTTGTCAACAACTTCCAAGTCATGGTCTTACCTAAACCATTTAAGGATGCTTTATTTTTATTTGATAATTTTATAAGAACGGTAATCGCTTGTCTCCCTTTGATAGACGACAATCTAAAGATATGGTTTCAGTTAACAGCATATGCATATATAATCACATATTGGCACGTTGTGGTAAAACGCCCATTAATTGTAAAACCACATACCCCAGGCTGATTAAGAATATAATACATTCAACCTTTAAATTGAAATAGAGTTATTTGAGAAATTTGCTGAGTTACATTCTGTGATGTGAATATATCTTTGTTGCCTAATTTAAGAATTAGTATTTAAGAATTTATAAAATAAGATAATAGTAACAAGAGTTGTGAATCAATATATTCTTTGTATTAAAGGCGAATTTTTTTTTTCTCACTTTGCTTACCTTGTTGTTCAGGCCTTTCTATATAATAGATTTTTCCTTCTGAATCAAATGAGTTAAGACACACCACCTCTAGGAACTCCTGGTAAGCAAAGTATGTACGTTTTATAAAATATTTGCTATTTTCTACAGATTATTTTATAAAGCTGATGTATTCCATGATTTCGACGTTAAAAGAGTGGGACTTTGAGATTCTGTGTATGATTATAAATTACAAATTTGATTTTGTAGGCTTCGAGAAGTCTGGCAATAGTTTAATAAGTTTTGCAGTCATTATTTTCATAGCCAGATGTAACCCAATTTTGTTTGCAAAAGAAACTGAGTGACATTTATAAATTATACCCTCTTTCTTACACTTCTGGGAGTTTTTTATGTTTATAGATCTTTTTCTGTGAATTTATTCCATCCTTTAACCTATACCTTATCTAATCTCAGTCACTTTATAACATTTGTTCTTCGTAATTGGTACTCTAATATAATTACTCTGAAATTTTAGATAATAATTGCTTATAGTTTTTCCCTCTTCATCCCATCATCAAAGTTGGAGTGATTCTATCTCGTATTCTATTGCTATACCAGTCGTCTGTCCTGCAAAGTGCAGTGTATTTAGATTTAATATATAAAATGTTGGAAATATTAAATACATTCTCTCTCTCTCTCTCTCTCTCTCTCTCTCTCTCTCTCTCTCTCTCTCTCTCTCTCTCTCTCTCTGGTGCATATCGTAAAAATAAGTGTTGAATAAAGCTGAACAGTTATTCCCGAAGGGAGCAAACCAAGTAACGCCATTATCTTCACAGAGAGTCTATCAGCAATGTCCGTGATTGCTTCATTCAATGGACAAACAATTCCAATCAGCAGAGCTTCGATACATCAGCCAATTTTAGCATTAACAGCAAGTATTTGAATGTTGATGACGAATATAAAGGCCTCTGATCTACCATTACAAAGTTAGACCGGTTTATTGGATTGTTTGTTTATCTCTGACTTATTGGCCTTGAGATGACAACGCCAAAGGAGTGAAATGACTCAATACCATTAGTTACAACATTTATAATCAAAGTTTTATCTTTGGGGGTAGTTTCAATTGTCTTATATATTATTTAGGAGCATATATATTGCTATATGTAATTTTGCATTTTGATTTTCTTATTTGCAACTAACCTCCATACGATGGTGGATTGAATAAGCAATATATTTTGTACAAGTGTCTTGACTTTGCCTTGATAATTCTCTTTACCGTTCAAATGTCCTTTAAACTTGGATAAAGTACAATATTTTTGGCAGCCTATTTGGATTATGAATTAGATATATGTGAATGAGATGGTATTATTGCAATTTTTAAGAAATACTTAAAAAAAAATGGAATATATTCAGCAAAGAGGCTTTCTTTTCATACCTGAATTAAAGTAAAATTACATTTGGTGGTATGACACAGATTATTAATTTTTGTTTCGGTGGAATATCTTCCATTATTGTTTTTTTTTTTAATGTATATTTATCGTGTATCTTTTCATATTTTGTTGAAAGCATGGTTTTTAAAACCGTGGAAATCATTAAAACTCTTTCTCTTCAAATTATTCTCAATTTTTCCCTTTTTAGTTTGCAATTTGTATATGTTGAAAATTATTATCCAAAGATAACAAAGATTAATATGATTATGAAACCATTTTTGATCTTAAAGAAGGCTTTAAATATATATATATATATATATATATATATATATATATATATATATATATATATATATATATATATATATATATATATACATATATATATATATATATATATATATATATATATATATATATATATATATATATATATATATATATATATATATATATATATATATATATATATATATATATATATATATACGTATATATATGAAAGAAATAATGACTTTTATGGTTTTCGTTTTTCCGACCCAGATCTCGTGATTATCATATTCCGTATATTTTGTAAGAAATACTTTAACCTATATTTTAGCTATGAAAATACAATATACAGAAGAAGTTACAGTTTTCAAGCAAAAATGGAGAGAATAATCACATTTGATTTATATTTCACTGGATATTCCAAGCGTAGTTATGAGCAAAAAAAGCTGAGAAAGAAAAGGATTTGTTTGTTACCAAAATATCTTCTTGGG
>NC_090740.1:138372185-138397185 GCF_036898095.1 Palaemon carinicauda | reverse complement strand
CTTGGGGGGAAATGTGTTGGGATTAGTAACATTGTTGGGGGAATTTTATTATACGTATGCGTTTACGCAGTGGGCGTCTGTACTCATATAGATATTTTGATAGGATTGAAAGGGGTCAAAGAGATAGAAAAAAAAAAATACAGCAGTCATGGCTCCTCCTGTCAGCCCTACCCCTGGACCTAGTGGTGTAGGCCAGGCTAATCCTCCTCCAATTGTGACGCTTGTAAATGCCAGGTCAGCAATCCTTCCTTTTCAAGGCCGTGTCAACGGGTTCTTGCCACAAAATGTGGAGTCATGGATTTCATCCGTTGATGCCCATTTAAATGCCAAACAAATCGTAGATCCTTTTGTACAATTACAAGAAGCTAAAAGTTTTATAGATTTTTCTAAGGGAGATGCGAGTGCGTATTTAAGAGGTGTTTCATTTCAGGAAGCAGTTACTTGGGATGATTTCAAAGTTAGGTTACGCGCGATCTATGGGGGTGAGGAAGCTTTGGATGTAGTGTTAACGTTACGAAATACACTTAATCAAGCCACTATGAATCGGCTTAATGTTGTTGAGAGAGCAGCTCTCATAGCTGATAGGCTTAACGAATATCAGGACATTTTAGGTAATTCCACTTGGGTTACTAACGATAATATCTCCGTGAAAGATTTTTTACGATTAATGTATTTAACTTGCATGACACTTATGTTGCCTGAAGCTTTAGTGCGGTGCTTTGATAAGAAGTTAATGCCTGCAAGTACGGAATTGGATGTCTATAAACAGATAAAGAAACACATGTCCAAGTGTCCAGATCTCGATCCCGTGTTAACTCAAGTTTTTGCTAAGAATGAAACAAAACCACAAACAGTGAACGTAATTAATAATCCAGTAGCGGGAGTGACGTGTTACAACTGCAAACGTCAAGGTCACATAAGCGCAGACTGTAGAACGAAATTTTGTTCAGTTCACAACACAGGATCACATTCTTATAGTCAATGTTACGCGCGTAAGACACAACAATATCCTAGAAATACACAGTCAATTCCACAGTCAGTTCCATATGGAAATAAAAAGAAAAATCCTCATTTTAACAATAAGAAGAAACAACAAAATGTCAATGCAGTTCAGAGTCCGAAACAAACAAACACTTCTTCAAATATCGCTGAGCCTGGGCCGTCAAACCAGACCTCGCAAAGTCAGCCTAATTTTCAGAATGTGCAGAGCAAAGCAAATACCACATAGTTAACTCTAGAGGGGAAGAGAGTGATGTTGGGTCAAGGTCATTTATGTCAACATCAATAGTATTGAATAATCAATTTAATGTTTTATCAGATAATTGTGAGACAATAGATTTTCCTATGAAACACACGGCCGAATTAAGTAAAACAGTGCATGCTCCCGTAGATTTGCAACGAATTCATACAATAATAAGCCAAAATGAGTTACGGCCAACCTTATATGCTGTAAATTTAGAACACAAATCCTTTACGTTATTTTTTGACTCTGGTAGTCCACGTAATATTATGGATTTGAAGACGCATCATTTGTTGTTTTCGAACTTTCCGATTGAAAAATCAGGAATTAGACTTTCAGGTATAGGAAATAATGAATTAAACGTCATAGGCATAACTCATATTCAGTTCAGAGTCGGTAATCGCACGTTTGCCGATACATTTGTTGTTGTGAAAAACATTAATATGTATCCAGCTGTAATTATAGGATACCCATCTATGGGAAATCAAAACATTATCTTAGCTCCTGCAAAGCACGGCGTGTATATCAAAGGGAAATTCTATAAGTCTTCTAATACTTTAAAGTCAGTTTTGGATAAAAAGGAGACGACAAATGTAACCGTAACGTACGTTGAAGAACCAATAACTTGTCTCACTAATAAAGAAATAATATACGCGACCCAGCAGAATTCTCGTTCACCCGTAATATCATCTTGCACGCAATATATCGAACCAAACATACCTTCGAATTTAATAGTGCAAATAAAGAAAACACTACCGGGATCTGAAATATTAATCCTTTCCGATACTTTGAAAATTAACGGATTGTCTGTCACACAAGCTATTTATACAGTAGGCTCACATCAGCAATGTAATATCGAAGTCTGTAATCATTTAAATAACACTTTAGTAATTCACAAAAATCAACATATCTTGGATGTAGAAGTTTATAAACATCGTATTCTTACCGTTGCTGAAATCAATCACTCTCAATCAGTTGCGGATGAATCCCTTTTACGATCTATTAAAAATAAAATCAGTAAGGACATTCAAGACGAAGAAATTCAGCAGAAAATTTTTGAACTTTTAAATAAATATACAGATGTCTTTTCCACTACGGATGGATCCTTAGGGAAAACAGATGTGATCGAGCATCAAATAAGGTTAAAAGACAAACAGAAAATTATATATGTACCCTCGTACAGACTCCCTATGAAATTCCAGAATGAAATAAATGATGAAGTAGGTAAAATGTTAGAGGAAGGAGTCATTAGAAAATCAAATAGCCCTTATAATTTTCCTTTAATAGTTGTACCGAAAAAAGATCGAACATGGCGTATCTGCGTCGACTTTCGTCGTCTAAACGAGGAAACGATCCCTGATCGATTCCCAGTGCCATGTACTGACGATATTTTGTCTTTGTTAGGTCAGAATAAATATTTTACCAGTTTGGACTTACTTAAAGGCTTTCACCAGATATCATTAGAAGAAGATAGTATCCCATACACAGCCTTCAGCACAGCCAGGGGACATTATGAATTTTTACGGATGCCTTTTGGTTTACGTTGTGCTCCTATAACATTTACAAGAATGATTAACATAGTGTTTGGAGACTTGTTAGGGGATATATTGCATGCCTATATGGATGATCTTGTAATCTTTTCCAACACCTTAGAAGAACCACTACGTAAGTTAGAACTAGTACTACAGAGATTAAGACAACATAACTTAAGGGTAAAGATTAGTAAGTGTGAATTTTTCAAAACAGAATTAATATATTTGGGTTTCATGGTGTCAAGCCAAGGTCTTAAAGTAGTCCATGATAAGGTGTCGGCTATACGTAATTTTCCCATACCTACTAATGTCAAGGGAATACAGCAATTTCTGGGTTGTAGTGGATATTACAGGCGTTTTATACGCAACTATTCAATAATAGCCGCTCCTTTAACTGATCTTACGAAGAAGGGCGTAGATTTCATATGGTCTGAGCAACATCAACAGGCGTTTAATACTTTGAAAGATGAACTGTGTAGTTCTCCTATATTAAAATTTCCTGACTTCGGTAAGGAATTCTTCATTGCAACAGACGCCTCAGACTTAGGAGTAGGAGGGGTATTGCTTCAGCAATATGATAAACAGTTTTTCCCGATAGCTTTCTATTCTCGAAAATTGAGAACTTCCGAAAGTAAGTATGCAGTAATAGACAAGGAAGGACTAGCTATTGTTAATTCGCTAGTGCATTTTAAGTTCATAATTTACGGTTATCCCGTTAAGGTTCTTACTGACCATAAACCACTAACAGAGTTCTTTAAAGGCTTCAATCACAGCCCTAAACGAACTCGGTGGCATTTAATCATTCAAGATTTTGGCGCAAGAATCGGGTATTTACCTGGGAAAGCAAATATCATTGCGGATGCATTATCACGCAACCCCGTGTCATCTTGTACGGAGTCTTTAGCTGAATTAATAGATATATCAACATCCATGCCTATTGTAAAAACAATATCTGAACAAGAAGATTTAGGCTGGAGTGCTGAATTGTTACAGACTGAGCAAAGAAAAGATCAGAAAATAGAAACAATTATAAATGCTTTGAAAGGCAATCATAAAGAAAAAGAATATATAAAGTATAAGCAGCAGAATTATGTAATCAAAGATAATATTCTGTGTAGGACTGTGACAAGGAAAACCCGCAATACACCAAATGTAACTAACGACCAGGTAGTAGTACCAAACTCACTTGTTTCCACTGTCCTGAATTGGTTGCATTCAAATCCATTACATGGACACCCTGGGTTCTCATTAATGTCACAGAAAGCCAAATCATTGTTTTATTGGCATACAATGCTTACAGATATAAAAAGACACATAGCTAATTGTCGCACATGTCAGGAAGACAAAGGGCATACGAAAACACCTGTCAGCCTAGGAGCTTATCCTGTTCCCAATCAACCCTTTGAAAGAATACATTTAGATTTGTTAACAGGATTTTACGAGTCAGACAGAGGAAATAAGCACCTCTTAGTAATTATAGATGCTTTAACTCGATATACAGAACTAATAGCGCTTAAAACTAAAACTGCGATTGAATGCGCTAGGAAGTTTTACGAGTGTTACATTTGTAAACATGGAATTCCACACATGATAATCTCAGACTCGGGTGGTGAATTTAATAATCACTTTCTTACCTCATTGTGTGAATCCCTCAACATAAAGAAGATTAATACCATGATATATCACCCAGAGTCGAATGGGCTAGTGGAAAGAGCAAATAGGAAGATATTAAATATATTAAGGGTAACACTAGGGGGATCAGACCCCAACTGGGATATTGCAATACCGGCGGCACTGAGTACTCTGAATCATTCATATCATATATCAATTAAAATGTCACCGCATGAAGCATTGTATGGTACCCCAGTTAGAACACCTTTCCATGTATTAACGCCTACAACTAATCTATCAAATCCTTTAAAAGAATGTATAAATGCAAGTATAAGTCGATATATCCTTCGAAAGAATTTAGAAGAATCACAAATCATAATGAAAAGGAATCATGATAAAATAGCGAAACCAACTAAAACATATACCGTGGGTGATAACATCTATATTCAAATCAATGTCAGAAAAGGGCTCAACTATAAACTAACACCTAAGTTTGAAGGCCCATTTAACATTTTGGAAACATTAACGGCCAATAGGTTTAGAATTCAAAACGTAGCCCAACCCACGGATGAGAGAATAGTACCATTGTCTCACATAAGAAATTAAAAAGAGAAGTGAGGAAAAATTTTATTTTATGACTAAAAGTTTTCTTTTTAATACAGGAGTAATTACATATGTTTTTTCTCGTTACAGGTTTCCAAGATGAATTTTTTGTTGTTGGGAGTGATATTGTTCGCTCAGACATTTTTTTCGTATGGGATGAGTTCTAAGACTAAGAATATATATTTTAAATATGGCAATATAGTTGAAAGACAAGAAGACATTTTTATTACATCAACCAACGTAATTGTCGAAGTGCATATGCAAGCAATTTTTCTTCAAGAGAATGATGTCACTAGCTTAAGAACCGCCATTTCAAGGTTTTCTGCATCATTGGATGAGTTGCATAGGAGACATTTTCATTTGACTACTAAGAGTTTGCTTGGATCAACATTAAAAGTTGCAGAGATGCTATCTGATGACTTGAAAAATAAGACTGGGGAGACAGGATCTTTGGCTTATGACCTTTTGATGTGGACTGTAGGACACGAACAAAAAGAAAGACGGAATCCGTTCATTTATGCTGCATTAAGCATCTTTGGGTCTGTTGCAAGTTTAGGTTTAGGACTTTCCAATCGTCTTAAAATTAGTAATCAAAATAAGAAAATTGAGTTCTTGACGCATAAAGATGAATTGATTATGTCAGAACTAAGGGATCAGTTAGCTTCAATCAATAAAATTATGGATTTGTTAAATGAACATTCAGATAATATCGTTCAAATTATGGAAGTACAGGATTTGTTAGCAACATTAACGTATTATGATTCAAAGATAGATCACATACATAACAGAATTGCACATTTCATTGAGAAATCCAAGGATTATGTAGAAGCTATCACGTTAGCAACTAAAGGTGTATTGTCGCCCCATTTGTTGCCTATACGTTACTTAAAATTAGTTCTGGAGAACGGAAGGGATAAACTAGGCTATGTTCCTTTGTTAGACGAACATAGGTTAGAATTTTATTACAGCCTAATTACAGTAAACGTAGATAATAACAAGATTAGGATTACAATTCCCTTTGATTCTTCTGATGCCTGGCAATCTTACAGGATATCACCATTTCCGACTTTCATGACAAATCACTCAAATCCAGTAATATCCAGTTTGACAGGACACGTATTGATTTCCCCAGACAAGGAAACATATACGGTCATTAAAGACTTAAATCAATTAACTCACTGTTCAGACGCAATGGATAGAAAAATATGTACAGCTGACTCATTTGAATTCCGTAAAAACTTGATGGATTCATGCGAGTTAGGTATAGTGCTAGACGGTGCTCTCTCCCATACAAGTGAAAATTGTCTGGATAAGCTTTATCCCTTTGACAATAAAGAATTCAATTGCAGACTAAATAATGGCTCGTGGATACGATACGACAAGGACGGCTTCAATGTATCATGCCCTGACGGATCCACATCCTTCAACAACATCTTCGTCGCAGCAGATGGCTGTATCGGGACTTCCCCGAATTCCATGGTGACTGGTCTACGGACAATCATCAGAGAACGAGCTTACTTCGCGAACTTCACGTGGACCTCTACAATGCCCGCACTTCCTCTCCCCTACAACGGAAGTGTGGCAAAGCGCTTGATGAAACTTACCGAAAAGGACCACCTGTCACCGACTTACAAAGAGATTCTTCACCCTATATTACTGGCTAGTTTTTGTGTAACGGTGTTAATTTTTATCGCCGTGAACATCCTTGTTTGGCGTAGGTTACGGCACAGCAAGCAGCTACAAAGGAACGAGTTGAATAGCCCTGACAATACCCCCTACCTGATCCAATTCAAAGCTGTATGAGTGGCCACCTCATTCGCTAAGGGAGTAATTTGTCAGGATGATGTTTGGATGAAAAGCTGATTAGTACGCTAGTAATATGTAATTAAAGAAATTCTCTACATTTGCATTGTTAAAAATACATTTAAAATAACATTTAAAAAAATAAATAAAATAAAAAAGGATATAAATCATTTTTTTTCTCTCGGCATCTAATAAAAATATATAAGCCGGAATGTTAAAAAAGAAAAGAGAAAAAAAAAAAAAATATAAGATATATAACAGAATCTATGGGCATCTAATAAAATGTATCAGCCCTATATATAAATATATATATATATATATATATATATATATATGTACGAAACCGTGGTACGTGTACGTACCAGGAATTCGTATTTGTGCACTAAAAATTGAGTATCTTGTTTCTGACAAAGGTAACAATTATTCTTTATCAAGTTACCGAATCATTTGTAAGTCAGAATTTATTTTGTTTTTTGGTACCATGTAATCATTTGCTAGCAATGTACCATATATATGATCTTGGTTTTATCATGCATTTTTCTTTTTGCTTTGGTAATATCTTTTTTGTATGCATTATTGTTATTATTTTTTGATGTGCCTATTTGGACATTCGTCCTCAGTTGGATATAGCTAATGTTAAACAAAGAATAATACGTATGTCCAGTCACACCTAATAACCATGTTTCGGCTTGTTGTTAAATTTTTGTAAAAAAATTGAGATAGCTGGCCGAGCTTATGTAATAGTTAGAATAGTAATATTACATGTTTAAAACAAATGACGTAATATGTCATGTTGGTTGGAAGAGCTAACCGTGAGATTTGCTATAGTCAGTCAAATTGTAAGCAGGATGTAAGATGCTGAGTTGCCATTCTTTCTTAATGTCAACACATTGTCTCTTCGTGTGAAAGTTTGTGACGTCACCGGATGCAGGTGTCTTCCGATTCCGTCACTTAGCTAAATTAAAGCAAGTATACGATATTTGGGATATCGGTAATTTGTTCAGTTCATATCTAAACTTCACCAGAATTGGTCATGTGGACCAACACAGCTTCCTCCAGTGATGGAGATGTTTAACTCAGTTGTTTATTCACAATAAAACTTAAAAACCACTAAGATGTGTTCAGTAAACCATTTAAATACATCTGAAAACAACTCATACTCAAATGTGTGGTTAAGACAGTAGCACACCAATATATGTACAGCCTTTCTATTGGGACAAAAAGGACATGTGTTGACTTTGGAGTTTAATTCCTTTTGTAGAACTGCTGGGCTCAATAGCTACAAACAATATCATTCGTTTATTACTAAGGGTTAAATACAAATACACAGAGAGAGAGAGAGAGAGAGAGAGAGAGAGAGAGAGAGAGAGATCCTCGATAAAATTTCTCCATGTATAGTAATCGACAATAGGAAAAAAAAATATATGAGTATTTTGATTTTCCGTCAACAAAATGTCAAACTCTAAATTCCTACGCCTCGAAATTTGCCCTCAAATAATATGAAAGTTATAAAGGTTTCAATGGGAAAAACAGGGACACCGAGAAAAACAATTTTTTGTTTCCCTCACGTGATAGCATATGGTACTTACTGCATGAAATGTGTTAAAGGGGTAAAAACGTTGGGGTTGGGTTATTAGATTCGTCATATCTCCGTTATTTCTAAATATTGTATCGTACAACTTGTCACCGTGATAGATAGGATGCTGTAGATGGCTTTGTTTTAAATTGACTCATTTTGATTGATTAAGAAATAATCGTCTAAAGACAATCAGGACGGCCCCCTTAAAAGGAATAATTATGACCGTATGGAAAAACTAACTGATTCAACACGGGAATTCCGGGTATCAAGTGATATATTTTCGTCTGACAATATGAAATGAATATCTTCATAATAATTCCATGAAATTGGAAGGAGTTTGAGATATATATATATATATATATATATAAATATATATATATATATATATATGTATGTATATATATATATATGTATATATATATATATATATACATACATATATATATATATATATATATACATACATACCTACATATATATATATATATATATATAAATATATGTATATATATATATATATATATCATCTCCTCCTACGCCTATTGATGCAAAGGGTCTCGGTTAGATTACGCTAGTCGTCTCTATCTTAAGCTTTTGAATCAACACTTCTCCACTCATCATCATCTACTTCACGCTTCATAGTCCTCAGTCATGTAGGCCTTGATCTTCCAACTCTTCTAGTGCCCTCTAGATCTTAATTAAATGATTATATATATTATATATATGCATACATATATATACATATATATATATATATATATATATACACACAAATATATATTGACAATGTTTCCTCGGTATTAGAGCGGGATCCGTCCCAGGAGCAAGCTCGTAACTAGAAAGCACATAACCCGAAACCATTTTCTCTATATGAAATAAAAGAAAATCACTCGATGCGTTCCACACGTAAAAATATGTATATACATTTTCACTCATTTTAAAGGTTTGTAATGGTATGTGAAAAACAGATTATAACACCTAACATAAAGAATGAATATAAATCAATTGTTCACAATAGAAATGAGAAATATTGACAAAAGCGTTTTATCTTTGAGGAGAGTTGTGACTGGTGTATGTGAAATGAGGAGAGAAGGAGGGGGAGGGGGGTGGGGAGTTACTGATTAAAGGGAGAATTTCCCTCCAGGAGGACTTTTGGTAAAATAGAGTTCCCTTTTTTGAAATTTCACGGTCGTATACCGAGAAGAACGTATTCGAAGTTACTCATAAACTGGAGTATTACTTCAAATGTGTATATATATATATATATATATATACATATACACAGTATATATATATATATATATATAGATATATATATATATATATGTTTATATGTGTGAGTGTATATATATGTATACACAAACACACACACACACACACACACACATATATATATATATATATATATGTATATATATATGTTTATATGTGTATATATATATATATATGTGTGTGTGTATATACATATATATATATGTATGTATATATATGTATTTATACATATATATATATATATATATATATTTATATCTATATATATAGATATACATATATATATATATATATATACATGGCAAAAATTATATATATTTTTTTATTCTATTAAATCTCTGATCTACTACCAGAACTTCATCAACCACCGATGACAGCTGTTGAAATACCTCAATAGATGATGCAAATAATCTGACAATTCCTCAGACGTGATGCTACTGTACGGTTCAAACCATCCAAATTCCTCATTATGGCTCAACACGCCAATCCTACGCTTGTATGTTTTTCATATATATATATATATATATATATATATAAATATATATATATATATATATCTATATATATAGATATACATATATATATATATATATATATACATGGCAAAGATTATATATATTTTTTTATTCTATTAAATCTCTGATCTACTACCAGAACTTCATCAACCACCGATGACAGCTGTTGAAATACCTCAATAGATGATGCAAATAATCTGACAATTCCTCAGACGTGATGCTACTGTACGGTTCAAACCATCCAAATTCCTCATTATGGCTCAACACGCCAATCCTACGCTTGTATGTTTTTCATATATATATATATATATATATATTTATATCTATATATATAGATATACACATATATATATATATATATATATACATGGCAAAAATTATATATATTTTTTTATTCAATTAAATCTCTGATCTACTACCAGAACTTCATCAACCACCGATGACAGCTGTTGAAATACCTCAATAGATGATGCAAATAATCTGACAATTCCTCAGACGTGATGCTACTGTACGGTTCAAACCATCCAAATTCCTCATTATGGCTCAACACGCCAATCCTACGCTTGTATGTTTTTCCGCAGTGTGGAAGATGTTTGGAAGCTTCTTATTTAGTATGTATATCAGTAACTCTATAAGTTCGTAAAAAAAAAAAATCCTTTTATGGATTTCGGTAGAAAACATATAAAGAAACCCTTTTCACTGTATACAGTACGGTCTTTCACTTTATACTGTACCTATAGAATCTTTCAATCTTGAGCGTCTAATAGGAACAAAAAATAATCATATCCCTGGCAAAAGATATCCTAACTGAGGAATTACAATTACTCGATTGGAGTGACACTTCACGTGAATAACTATGTTTAAAATACGTCATTTGTGAAGTAATATATCTTAAACACTGAATCAATATGAACGATATAGATTGTTAGGACCTCTAATGTTGATGATGATAATGATAATGATAATGATAGTGATAATTATAATGAGATTATATATAGAGTACACACACGCATATATATATATATATATATATATGTGTGTGTGTGTGTGTGTGTGTGGGTATGTATGTATGTATATGAGAATGTATGTATGTATGCATATATGTTTGTATGTGTCTATGTATGTATGTTCATCTTTCCCACCTTTATATCTGCACCAAGGTGTCCGTTGCCTGATGCGCCCTTCCCAATGCATTTTAGGCTTGATTCACACCATCAGCCGGTCGTGCTCTACTCGCGGTCCGCTCTCGGTTTTGGTTTCACAAGTCCAGTATGCTCTTGCTCTGCTCTCAGTCCCATTAGTGCCTCTGTAGAATTATAAGTATAAGTAAATAAACATAATTGTATGGGAACAGTGTTTAGTAATACATGGCAATACCACAGGGATATATATATATATATATATATATTCATAATGACATATGTGTATATATATGTATATATACTGTATACAGTATATGTGTGTGTATATATATATATATATATATATACATATATATATATATATATATATATATTATTTAAAATATCCTATTAGGCCGAATAGAAAGATAGCTAGACTTTAATCAACCAAGGGAGTATACATACTTTAGAATTGGGTTTTCAGCAACAGACCATATTCATGTAATTAAACAGCTAATAGAAAATTCAACAGAGTATGTGGCATCTACAGTATATACTATGAAAAAGCTTTAGATTCTGTCAACATTTCAGCAGTAATGAAAGCCCTTCAAAGACAAGGAATAGATAAATCTCAGGTTAAATCATTTGAAAATATAGGATGCAGAGCTTTTGGTAAACAAAATGAGTTTATAATAAGGGAAATGACAATCTCTAAAAAGAGAGATATTCAATCAGATGACCATACCGGTAATAACTTATGCATATAAACTTTGCGCATTACTAAAGCCTTAAAACATAAATTAGTTACAGCTCAGCTAAGAATGTTAAGAATGGTAACAATAATGATGGGAATAAATCTAAAAGATATAAAAAGAGGCACATGGATACAAGAGCCAACTAAATAGATGATATTCTAACAACATGTAGGGCATATAATGGGAATGCCAGATGATGGATGGACATTAAGATGATGAAAATGGGACCCTATACATTGCAAAAGAGGCAAGGAAAGGAAAAGAAAACGATGGGCTGACGAACTAAGAAAATCAGTGGGATAGAAAGCCCTTAAACAGACGTGACTGGAATGACATGCCCCAGTCCTTTGTTCTACACTGGACTGGTAACGACTAATGCAGATCTTGATGTTATATATATATATATATATATATATATATGTATATATATATATATATGTGTGTGTGTGTGTGTGTGCGTGTGTCTGTGCGTGGTGTGTGTGTGGGTGGGTATGTATATCATATATACAAATATATATATATATATATATATATATAATATATATATATATGAATGTATATATGTATATATATATATATATAATCTATCTATTTATCTATCTATATATATACATATATATGTATGTGTATATACATATATCTGAATATATATATATATATATATATATGTATGTATATATATATGTATATATATATACACACACACACACACACACATATATATATATATATATATATGTGTGTGTGTGTGTGTGTGTGTGTGTGTGTATAAACGTATAGCATATTTTTGAGTAATTTTTGACTTAGAATAATCTTTTTAAGAAACTTATTTACCCAAAGACCTGATATTATATGCTCGATAATATTTTCGCTTACGTAAAACTGAATGTAGTATTAGTATTCAAAATGTGAAAATATCTATCTTACTAAGCCAAGAAGTTTGATTATCAGCAAACCAAATGGAACATCATTATCACATGAGTAAACCATCAAGAGTTTTGAATACGGTAGGCATTAATCTTTTTATTCAATATTTTTAAATTTTTTATTTCTAACATTACCGAAGTAATTCAAAGACTAGCCAGTTCAAGGGCTCACTTTTGAATTTATCCTTCTTACCATCTTGAACTTGGTCATCCCCTTTTAAAACATTATCCAATACAACCAGCACGAGGGGAAAATGGCCAAAAGAAATTAATGATAATCGAGAATTGTCCTTTATCATGCAAACCTTCAACGAGTAATCGGTCTTTTCATGTGTATTTTTTTTTTCATCGGGATGATAATCATTGGGCATTAGCTGTCCCCTTCTCAAAAAAAAAAAAAAAATAAAAAAATAAAAAAAAAATAAAAAAAACTAACTTAATCCAATTTATTTATTGATTTGTTTCTGGTGATGTGAACATGAGGGTTCTTCCATTTTTATTCCAATAAAGTAAACAAGAGTAAAAATGTATGAAATTGATATGTTATTATTAGAGTGATAACTGTATTTGTTGTTATCGATTTACAATTTGTATCTAAATTATTCTCATTTCGTTACAAAGTTGCTAATTATTAATGCTGAGTCTTCCCACAACTATCATTATATTCAAAGATAGATCTTGAATCGATAGTAATGAATAATAAGTTTTATTTGAATAATGAATTATCTATAAATATCCAAATTTCTCAAGTGAATTGTCCTTTTTCGTGGTAAAATTCTCATTTATATGATGTAAAAACGATAAAAATTTGATTTGTTAATGAGTCGGAGTTTGAAGTTTTCTTCTAATTCTATCATTTAATAAAACTTGATATCAATCATTCAAATAGACTTGTTTATATAACGCGATAAACGACCTCAATTATATATTTTAATGAGATATTTTCCGTAACAGAAAGTTTTTGTTAAGAGCTATGCAACTGTTAGTTTCGAATATTTTTTAGCAGATATTTCTACGTTTACACCAATTTCTCAATGTCGATTGCATTCATCCTTCCATTTGTGTCTGTAAAAATTAATATGAATGATCAGTTTTTTAGTAGAGCTGAGGCCTATGTAGATCTCATTTTTAAATTGATATTTTTATCGAAATATATACTTGTATTTTGATCAAAGATTTAAGAATTTCATTTCCAAAAAAAGCAAAGCATAATGATCTATCCTCTTTCAAATTCCAATTTCTCAATTTTCAATTTGGATAAAAATCCATTTTCAGAGAGTCTAAAAAAAATCCTATAAAAAGTAAAAAAAATATATATATATATATAACCCGAACTATTTTTTTCTTTTTTTTTCTGCCAGCAACGTTGACGTTACCCAGGAAACAATGGAATCCCATTATTTTCATTCGGTAAAAAAAGAGTTTCAGCTTTCTTTTACTATTCTTTCCATTCATGGTTTTGACTTTTTGAATAAAACCCCCTATGGAATTTTTATTTTTTTCTATTTGCCAATGCGGACGAGGGACATCAATCTTTTGTTGCTTATATTCATATTTTTATTTTCAATAGTTTCATTTATGTCAAAGGCATAGAAATTGGGAACCAGTTCAATCCTAGGTGTTTTTCTTTTATGTTCATTTTTAGAAATTGAATATAGGGAAAAATTTGATGAATCTTAAAAAGAAGAATTTAAAACTGAAAATTCATCTGAACTCTATACGAATCCTTATTAAAATATCCCAGGCAAAATGGCAAAATTAAATATCAATATATATATATATATATATATATATGCATATATATATATATATATATATATCACTGCCATTCAGTATCCATATCTTCAAAACGAAAATTGAATATAAATTTCCTTTTATCAAAGACATTTGTGCATAGATTTCAATATAATTCTTGAATAAAAAGTCCCACAATTAAAACTTGATCGATCAGATCTCATTATGATATTCCTATAGTAGGTGATATTCAATGCAAAGAATAAAAAGATATTTTATATCCAATCCTGGCACTACCAATAAAAACTGAGGAACGGAAAACTACATAAAAAAGTTGACACAAATTGAGAGGGGAATGTCGAACTGGATTGAAGCACTGGAAGGCAACATCCGAAAGATAATCCTGGTAATATAAAAAAACGTCGACCTGTCATTGAGAAAACTCCCTCTGGAAACAGGCCGGATCTGTTGGCATTTGGAGAAAAATATCGTGAAATGTTTCCTGGTTTAGTTTGCTTCCATTCTGCTCGTTCCTGTTTTTTTTTTCTCTTTCACTGTCACTGAGAAACGTTTTGATAGCTCTTCAACTGTATTAAACATTTTACGCAAAATAAAAAGCCCGAATTGGTTAAGGGTATAAATACGTAAACTAATTTACAAAATAGAAAAAAAACACTGTGAAGTAACGCGCATGAAAATATCATTAATACAAAAAACACCAATGTAATTAGAAAAGCTTTCATTAGTTAACCTCCTTGTGTTATTGCAACATAAAATTATATTAATTAGAAGAGATATACGTCAAATTTATCTGAAATTTACAAAATTAATAAAATGTTGTGTATTATTGACAGTCATTAAAAAAGAAATTTTTGTATAAAATTGAAACGATAAAAAACTCTTTTACATGATCAAAGTAATATCATCTGCAAACATTGATGAAGAGCAGACAAAATATATATAGTAATTAAAATATTTTTCTTCTTTAAATGCTACACAATAATGACTAATGTATATTTATTATTTTCTTTACTTTTTAATAAAAAAAAAACTTCTGGAATAGATAAAACGTGCGTTTACCAAAGTGGTTTACGCAACTCACGAGACATTAATCACCTATTAAAGACGTCCTCACGAGGAATTGAGCTTTGGCTTAGAGGGGGAAATATTAATGATCAAATCAGTCATGGGTAATTCCTAAGAGAGAGAGAGAGAGAGAGAGAGAGAGAGAGAGAGAGAGAGGGCGAGCGGTGGTATTTTTTTTAGTGTATCATTTCTTTTGCTATGATTATAATAAAAATAACAAAGGTACTTATATATCAAGTTTCTTATTTGATGGTAAAGTGCTATGATGATAAAGAAGGCCTACGCCTTGGACTATATCTCTTCTCACTTCACCAAGTCGTGTGTATATATATATATATATATATATATTTATATATATATATGTTTGTGTGTATCTCTCTCTCTCTCTCTCTCTCTCTCTCTCTCTATGTGTTTATATATATATACATATATATATAAATATATATATATATATATATACATATATGTAAACATATATATATATATATATATATATAAATATATATATATATATATATATATTTATAGATACAATAGACATTTATATGTGAATGTATATATATATGTATATATATATATATATATGTATATATATATATATATATATATATATTTAGTATATATAGTTTATTTATGAATTTAATGCATTGCTATCATTTTATACTTGTGTTTTTTGTTATTGGGGACACGAATACTATATATTGTGTAGAAACTACTTAAATTCGAAAAAAAAATAACAATTTCCTCTATTCTAAAGACTTTTTCTAATCTTTATATCAAAACACGTATCAAATCTATATTTTTCCTTTTTGTATTCTTTTCCGCCAAGTAAGTTCCCCTCTACATGACACAAGGGGGAAATGTTCTAACGACGAAAATTATTTGGCCTCTTTTTACAAGACCTGAAACAGCAGTTTTCCTTGGAATGCGAAGTTTTTTTTTTTCTTTCACGGGATCGAATAATTCTGTTCATAGAAAAATTTCATTACTGTTTTTCAAACTGATTATTTTTTCAATATCTTTTATCATCATAATGTATATATATATATACATACATACATACATACATATATATATAACGGATTTTGAGCGAAGCGAAAAATCTATTTTTGGGTGAGATAGCCATGTCGTCCTGATGGAAGTTCCTATAGGGTAGCTTCCTAGGGTATATTACAACTACGGCGATATTCCCAGAGAATTTACCTTAAGGTACCAGAATTCTAACTCCTGGAGCGAGTATCCCTCGTGAAAGGGATATCGCGACATATCAGAGGACGTATTCTAGACACGTCACATGGCAATCTACGACCTGAACAGAGATTCGTCTCGTAGGAGGGAGATTGACGAGATACGAATTCGGGAAAGAAAAAGGGGAGCCGCTCCCAAGGCTTCCCTATCCCCCGATTCGTATGCGTGCCTGGCGCAAATCCTGGCGCCATCTGTATTCCTTGTAGCGTACACGAGGTGCTACAGATACTGTATGTAGGGAGGGGTCCTACAGCCCTTTCTTAGAAAGGCAAGGGCGGGTCCATCAGGACGACATGGCTATCTCACCCAAAAATAGATTTTTCGCTTCGCTCAAAATCCGTTTTTTGGGCTCAAGCCATGTCGTCCTGATGGAAGTGTACCAGAGCATTACTGTATCTGTGGATTCTCAGAACGTGCCGTACTCCCCGGAGATATTTATTCCCGGTCGACTAGACCTAGAGACCTAAGATGTTACCGTTATACATCTTTTCAACTAACTATAAACTATGTTAGAGCTTCCTGCCCCCTACAGGGAAGAGTCCTGCTAGACTCTGGAAAGTCTCGAAGAGTACATATATCTATGTATGAATACCAGGCAAGCTAATATAGTGGTGTCGCCCTATATTAAGTAAAGCATAGTTTGTATAGAACCACTGCGTCAATATATTGACCAGTAATCCGCACAATACTTGTATTGGACAAAGGTTTATATCCGCATAGGAAGAAACTAATAAAACCGCCCTCGTCCCTTTATGGGACGGAGTCCTCCCATTAGGGGACTTACATAAACCAATGCAACATAGCTTGCAAAACAGAACAATTCTATCAGAATTATCCCAGATAAGATACATAGAATTAAAATGCTCAATTATACCAATAAATTGACACAGGTGAAAGAGACGCAAGGTTCTCAAGAACAAGTTTATTGACAGATAATAAACAGACAGGTTAACAACAAATATATATATTTATATAAAAGAGGGTAACCCAAAACTTTAAGCATAAGTATGATAGTAAACAGAACTTGTTTATCTGAAAGAAAAACCATTAAACACCACTTTAATGAGATACCAAGGTATCAAGTCATAAAAAATCTGTATTACAAATCAATCACATTAGCGTTAGAAACGCTTGGCACACATGTCTGAACTTATGCAAGGTTCACCTTTGAAAGAAGGAACAGTCTATATGGGCACTTGGTGCCCTTATTTAGTTTGTAGTACAGTATGTACCTACACACTCACCCTGGACTTAATCGTCCCAATTAAGACCACTGTTCCTCGCAGAGTTAAACAGTAGGGTTAACTACACGACCCACTGCTACCACAGATCTCTTAAGTTCCTCTACTTGCTTCGCATAGTGGCGAAAGAACACCCTGGAAGACTTCCAGCCCGTGTATGAACGGAGATGTTCAAAATCCATACAATTAAAGAAATTTAGGGATGAGGCAACTTTCCTCGGATCGTGACCTGCGGGTGTACTGTCAGGATCCGCTCTGCGAATAAAATATGTCATTTTCGCTCTGAGTTGATTCAGAGATAAATTTGAGCCTGATGTTTCTCCCCTGAATAGTTGACTACCCTTGAAGTCTGAAGTTCTACGAAGATAGACCTTTAGGCATTCTAAGCGCAGGCTTCGGAACTTTATTAAAGATCTCGTTACCTAGGTCGATCTGGAAGGCAAATAAAATGGGTCTCATCAAAGCCGATTTACACACTGAAATCGTGTTAGCTGCCAATCCTTGGCCATGGAGGTGGATGAAGAAAGATAAGCAGAAATCTGTTGAGATCTCCTGCGGATTCTTTGCCTTTACAAAGGCACCCATTTTCTCCAAGATGACTCATATTGCCTTCTAGTCGATTTGCACTTGTATTCCTCTAGGAAGTCTATGCTGGCTTTCGAAATCCCGAAGCGCTTTCTCACCGCTAGGGCGAGAAAATCATGAGCTGCAGGGTCTGGGTTTTCTGTAATGAAGCGCAGACAGTCGACTTCTGGACTCGCTGGGTCAGAACTGGATGTGGTAGCGGCACGAACTTCATCTGTAGTTCCAACGCCAAGGGGAACCACATACTGTTCGCCCACTTGTGGGCCACTATTGCCGCTACCCCCTTGAAGGATCTCAGTTTGTTGAGGACCCTCAACAGAAGGTTGTGAGGAGGGAACAGATAAATCCTGGACCATCTGTTCCAGTCGAGGGACATTGCGTCCACTGCTTCCGCTAAGGGGTCCTCGTACGGGGACACGTACAGGGGCAACTTCTTGTTGTCTTTCGTCGCAAAGAGGTCTATTTGCAGTTCTGGGACTTGATTCAGAATGAAGGAAAATGATCCTGCGTCTAAGGACCATTCCGACTCTATCGGTGTGAACCTGGATAGAGCGTCCGCTGTCACATTGCGGACTCCTTGAAGGTGAACTGCCGACAGGTACCACTTCTTCTTTTCCGCCAATCGGAAAATGGCTAACATCATTTGGTTGAGAGGTGGTGACCTCGACCCTTGTCGATTCAAGCATCTCACAACCACCTCGCTGTCTGTCACCAATCTTATGTGGATCGAGTGACGCGGGGAGACTTTCTTTAAGGTAAGGAGCACTGCCATAGCTTCTAGAAAGTTTATATGAAAGGTCCTGAATAGCTTGGACCAAGTCCCCTGGACTTTTTTCCGATGAGAGTGACCTCCCCATCCCTCCTTTGAGGCGTCTGAATGAATCGTCATCGACGGGGGAGGTGGCTGAAGAAGAACCGACTTCTTTAGATGTCTGGCTTGGGACCAAGGTCTGAGAAGAGTACGTAGCCGAGGCGGCACTGGTCTTCTCAGGTCTCTTCGCGCGTTTGATGCATACCTTCTCCAAACTCCGGTTGCATCCTTTAGCTGTGCTCTTAGCACTGGGTCTGTCACTGAAGCAAACTGGAGAGAGCCTAGTACCCTCTCCTGTTCGCGTCTTGATATCCTTTCGGAATCTAGAAGTCTCTTGACAGAGCCCGCTATCTCCTTCCTTTTCTTCATTGGGATGGAGAAACTGTGTGACAAAAGGTCCCAGTGGATTCCCAGCCACTGGAACTTTTGGGATGGAGAAAGTCGAGACTTTTTCTTGTTGATCTTGAAGCCTAGGTACTCTAGGAACTGGATCACCTGACTGGAAGCTTGCAAGCATTCGGTCTCGGATGCTGCCCACACCAGCCAGTCGTCCAGGTAGGCTACTACCTGAATTCCCTTTAGGCGTAATTGTTTGAGAGCTGCGCTCGCAAGCTTCGTGAAAATCCTTGGGGCTATGTTTAGCCCGAATGGCATGGCTCTGAAGGCGTACAGTTTCCGTTGTAGCCTGAACCCTAGGTAGGGGGAGAGTCGACGGCTGATTGGAATGTGCCAATAGGCGTCTGACAAGTCTATAGAGACTGAGTATGCCCTCTTGGGCAGTAAGGTCCTTATGTGTTGCAGTGTTAGCATCTTGAATTTGCAATTCACTATGAACTTGTTGAGTGGTGACAAGTCCAGAATGACTCTGAGCTTTTCCGAGTCTTTCTTGGGAACACAAAACAGCCTCCCTTGGAATTTGATGGACTTCACCTTTCGGATCACATTTTTCTCCAACAGTTCTTGAACGTACTCCTCCAAAATGGGGGTGGAGTGTTGGAAAAACCGAAGGCATGGGGGTGGAGTTCTGTACCAGCTCCAACCCAGTCCATTCTTGAGTAGGCTTTGGGCCCAGGGATCGAAGGTCCAGCGATCCCAAAATTTCATCAGTCTCCCTCCTACCGGTATCATTTCACTTGGACTGCCGTCCTGAGGTCTTGCCTCCCTGACCACGACCACCTCTGAATCCCCTTCCCCTTGAGGGGCGCCTAGACGAGCCTTTGGCTGCTCCTCTAGGTTTTGCACGAAAGGAAGAAGACTGTCCTTCGAACGTTGGGGCGAATGTGGTTGACTGACCTGGCACAGCCTGGGGTACCCACTGAAAGGCAGTCGGGGTTTGTGCCACCATCTGGGGCACTGGAGGCAAAGGCAATTGCAGTTGCTGTTGCTGTCTATAAGGCTTGGCTGGCCGAAATGGTAGCCTAGTCTTCATATTCTTCCTCTTTGGTTGAGGACCCTCATCCGGGGAAGATTTTCTTTTGATAGCCAGGCCCCACTTCTGGAGAAGATTTCTATTCTCCACGGCGGCCTTATCAACAACCTCTTTGACCACATCGGTAGGGAAAAGGTCTTTTCCCCAAATGTTGGAGGAGATTAACTTCCTTGGCTCGTGTCTCACCGAAGCCCCGGTGAACACGAACTCCCTGCAAGCTCTCCTTGCCTTGACGAAGCTATAAAGGTCCTTCGTCACTGTGGCTAAGTGAGACTTAGCCACTACCATGAACATTTCATGGACCTTGGGGTCACTTGCCATCGTCTCGAGAGTAGTCTGAAGAGACATTGAGGCAGCCAGTCTTTCTTTTGTCTCGAACTCTCTTCGTAAAAGAGATTCGGACAGCTTGGGGAGGTCCTCGCCGAATTGCCGTCCGGCAATATCAGCCTCCAACTTTCCCACTGAGAATGTCAGATGGACATCCTTCCAGTCTTTGTGGTCCATAGGTAGAGCCAGCGACAAGGGTTTACACTCCTCCAGGGAGGGGCAAGGCTTGCCGGCCTCGACTGCCTTTAGGACAGCCGCAAACCCTTTCTGTAAAAAGGGGAAGGCTCTATCAGGAGAGGACACAAACGAAGGGAGCTTCTTGCTCAATGCAGCTACCTTCGAATTCGAGAAGCCCCTCTCTTTCATCGAGGATGAGAGTAGGGCTTGAGCCTTAGCGTGGTCCATAACAATGACCTCCTTCGGCTCTGTCTCCTCCCTTGAAGCTGGTTCTTTTCTCAGCCGGACATAGCAGTCCGGATATGATGCCTTGCTGGGCCAGAATTCTACCTCCTCTAGGGGAACTGAACCCAGCTTATCCGAGATGACGATCTTTCCAGTCGTCATCGGCATGTGCTCAGCATACCTCCATGGGTTAGCATCTGAGCATATGGGAAGGTCTTTCACATTGAGCCTTTTCCGGGGCCCATGTGATTCTGCCAGGGACTGCATACGCAGTTCCATTGCAGCCGCCTTCTCCTGATTCTCCTTCTGCATTTGTTGGATCATTCCAACAATCGAAGAGAGGGCCTGTCCCAGTTCTACTGGGAGGCCAGCCGATGTTGAGGGGATAGGCTCCGGCATCTGAACCGGAGTAGCCGACACCTCGTCGACCTCATCCTCTACGACATCCGGGGTTTGAACTTGATCCTGACCTTCTGCCAGGAGGTCTTCTTCCAAACGTTCGTCCAGGTCAGACATCCTGTCACACAACTGGATGTCTTGCATCGCATCTGCGACTTCCTCGTCCACCTGGACTTGATCTTGAGGGATCTCCTCTTGAGGCTGGGGAATCACTGCCTCAGCTGATGCCTGGGGAAAAAGATACGCCCTCATCTTCTCACTTGGAAGATAAGGGCCAGAGGTGTTCTTCTTGAAGCCCCTTACCCAAGTACGAAGCTTTTCCCTAGCTATATCCCTTGATTCCGCCGTTCTAGGGGAATCAAAAGCCTCAGTAATCAGGTTAGTGCATACAGTACATACCTGAGGGTCCCAATACTGGAGATCATCCTTGGAGACAGCGCATGCTGCGTGTCTCCTACAACACTCATGTCCGCAGAGGTTCTTGCTGCGGACATTGCAGAAAACATTTCCGCACTTCGGAGGGTCCTCCTGTAAAGAGAAGAAATTTCCATGAGTATCAAGTGAACTATGTATCACTGGATATGCATAGTATAGCATAACAATTCATAAATGAAAGACACACACTTGTGTTTCCCTCACAACCCATTGTTGCAGCCTTCCAGATAATAAAATCAAAATGGTTTATCTCTACTAGAGTAACCAATGCAAGGTTTCCAGAGGAAACAGGTGGAGCTCACACCTAGGCAATGATTTTAAAATCCTGGATAATAGACGGGGAAGAACTCTGCTTCCTGTCTGAGGGCAATAGCAAAGGGCTGTGTAAGAAAACACAATAGTGTTAGAAGATACAGTGCTGTACCTAAACTTTTACTATAGTTTTCTTCTTACTGTATATGCTATACAGAAGAATACTAGTACAGTATAGGAGGATGTGTGCCGGCCTGCCTTTGCCGGCCGGCACACACCACAATTAACTTTAAAGTATACTACTTAACAGCTATAGGGCGGCAGCCCTCTGGTTCAAATGCCTGTGCCGGCGGCAGCAGCTGCCGGCCAGCAACAGCCAGTGTTGGCCGGCAATGATTGCCGGCCAGCAACTACACAAGGTAGTACCCAGCTGCCGGCCACACTCTTGGTGACCGGCAGACAAGGACTGACATAAGCCGGCCGGCAAAGGTACAAGACCGATGCCAGCCGGCAGCAAAAGAACCAGAAGACTACACCTGCCCGGCTGCCGGCCTCATAGGCCGGCAGCCGGGACAGGTACAGCACTAGAAGAAAATAGAATGGATGCCGGGATAAGAGTGTACACAACCCCCCAAGCCCGGCAACCGAAAGAGTGCATATAAGGAAGGGGAGAAACTTAATTCAGGCTTCCTTGACCAATGCCGTCCGGCTCTGCCGGCAGGCATGGATGAGGGACCAAGAGAGGTCCGGGCAGCACTCGAAAACATAAGACCCTTGCCGTCCAGCATCTCTGCCGGCCGGCAATGGGCTTAGTCAAGCCATATCCCAACCTATACTAGGTCCAGAAGTAGAATGACATACGGTACAGTAATACCCCTGCCGGCCAGCTCTGCCGCCGGCAAGGTACAGTACAGTAATGGCTAGGCCATTACGGAGATAGAGGGGGGAAGGGACAAGAGGGTCCTGCCAACCTTGCTTTAGTGACAGATCACCCGCAGCCAAGAACTTTGTCTTAGCCTAAGGGAGATCTAAGGGAAAGGGCCAGCGCAGTAGTATAATACCTGCCAGCTTCCAGAGCACCAAAGCAAGGAAGGCGTTGCTACTCCCAAGGGAAGATTTATCCTCCCCGAGAACAGCAACAGGACTTAGTCTGGTCGATCACACAAGAAGGAATCATAACTACAGAAACCTTCGATAGTGACCTAAGGGAGCTCAGCTCCCTTTGTAAGTGTTAGGTCAGCGAGGGAGACTCTGCCCCAAGCCAAACAACACGGACTCAGACTAAAAACTCTGTTGTTCTGTCCCTCTTTGAACCAGACTCTGCTGGAACAGGAAGGTACAGTAACACCCTAGTATAGTTTTATCGAAAATAAATTCGGAAAAAACCACTTAGGGATAAGCCCAAGGCTTAAACAGAGGGAAAGGGATTGCATACCTTCTCCGAAGAAAAGAAAGCAACCGGGGAGTATAATAAAGTATACTAAGGCTCCATAAGCAATTAGCCTAGGCACCAAGAGAATCGATTACCTAATTCACCGAAACTCTCACGTATACAATCTTGGAAATATTCCACACAGTCTAAAATGTATAAAATATAGCCTAAAGCTTCAATAAAATTTTAATTACACTCGGAAAAACCAAAATCATGCATTAAGTACTAGGACCAAACGACTGGGCTACATGGCCTAGCGTAGGCCAGAATGGCGAATACTTGGCCAAATAATACTAAGCACGAAAGGAAATCCTATGTAAAGCTAAATAGCTAAATTTTATTAAGCAAAACAACCAGGAATGTCACTCTGACTAACTAATTTATACCTAGCGAGTGACAGTGTCCAGGACAACTCTGGTAGGCTACGGCTCTTGTATCAAAGATTAATCCTATTAATCACTCAAAATTTTACCAAGAGCCTACATTTATACATAACAGACACTATACTCAACTTATCCGAGGCCAACGAAGACGAAGAAGCCATGAAAAGCTGAATAAATCCAAGATTTGCGAGAAAAACAGGAAAAAACACCGAGTTGTTAAGCTACGCAAAAAGGAATACAGATGGCGCCAGGATTGGCGCCAGGCACGCATACGAATCG
>NC_090740.1:138345292-138367792 GCF_036898095.1 Palaemon carinicauda | reverse complement strand
GGAAATTTCTTCTCTTTACAGGAGGACCCTCCGAAGTGCGGAAATGTTTTCTGCAATGTCCGCAGCAAGAACCTCTGCGGACATGAGTGTTGTAGGAGACACGCAGCATGCGCTGTCTCCAAGGATGATCTCCAGTATTGGGACCCTCAGGTATGTACTGTATGCACTAACCTGATTACTGAGGCTTTTGATTCCCCTAGAACGGCGGAATCAAGGGATATAGCTAGGGAAAAGCTTCGTACTTGGGTAAGGGGCTTCAAGAAGAACACCTCTGGCCCTTATCTTCCAAGTGAGAAGATGAGGGCGTATCTTTTTCCCCAGGCATCAGCTGAGGCAGTAATTCCCCAGCCTCAAGAGGAGATCCTTCAAGATCAAGTCCAGGTGGACGAGGAAGTCGCAGATGCGATGCAAGACATCCAGTTGTGTGACAGGATGTCTGACCTGGACGATCGTTTGGAAGAAGACCTCCTGGCAGAAGGTCAGGATCAAGTTCAAACCCCGGATGTCGTAGAGGATGAGGTCGACGAGGTGTCGGCTACTCCGGTTCAGATGCCGGAGCCTATCCCCTCAACATCGGCTGGCCTCCCAGTAGAACTGGGACAGGCCCTCTCTTCGATTGTTGGAATGATCCAACAAATGCAGAAGGAGAATCAGGAGAAGGCGGCTGCAATGGAACTGCGTATGCAGTCCCTGGCAGAATCACATGGGCCCCGGAAAAGGCTCAATGTGAAAGACCTTCCCATATGCTCAGATGCTAACCCATGGAGGTATGCTGAGCACATGCCGATGACGACTGGAAAGATCGTCATTTCGGATAAGCTGGGTTCAGTTCCCCTAGAGGAGGTAGAATTCTGGCCCAGCAAGGCATCATATCCGGACTGCTATGTCCGGCTGAGAAAAGAACCAGCTTCAAGGGAGGAGACAGAGCCGAAGGAGGTCATTGTTATGGACCACGCTAAGGCTCAAGCCCTACTTTCATCCTCGATGAAAGAGAGGGGCTTCTCGAATTCGAAGGTAGCTGCATTGAGCAAGAAGCTCCCTTCGTTTGTGTCCTATCCTGATAGAGCCTTCCCCTTTTTACAGAAAGGGTTTGCGGCTGTCCTAAAGGCAGTCGAGGCCGGCAAGCCTTGCCCCTCCCTGGAGGAGTGTAAACCCTTGTCGCTGGCTCTACCTATGGACCACAAAGACTGGAAGGATGTCCATCTGACATTCTCAGTGGGAAAGTTGGAGGCTGATATTGCCGGACGGCAATTCGGCGAGGACCTCCCCAAGCTGTCCGAATCTCTTTTACGAAGAGAGTTCGAGACAAAAGAAAGACTGGCTGCCTCAATGTCTCATCAGACTACTCTCGAGACGATGGCAAGTGACCCCAAGGTCCATGAAATGTTCATGGTAGTGGCTAAGTCTCACTTAGCCACAGTGACGAAGGACCTTTATAGCTTCGTCAAGGCAAGGAGAGCTTGCAGGGAGTTCGTTTTCACCGGGGCTTCGGTGAGACACGAGCCAAGGAAGTTAATCTCCTCCAACATTTGGGGAAAAGACCTTTTCCCTACCGATGTGGTCAAAGAGGTTGTTGATAAGGCCGCCGTGGAGAATAGAAATCTTCTCCAGAAGTGGGGCCTGGCTATCAAAAGAAAATCTTCCCCGGATGAGGGTCCTCAACCAAAGAGGAAGAATATGAAGACTAGGCTACCATCTCGGCCAGCCAAGCCTTATAGACAGCAACAGCAACTGCAATTGCCTTTGCCTCCAGTGCCCCAGATGGTGGCACAAACCCTGACTGCCTTTCAGTGGGTACCCCAGGCGGTGCCAGGTCAGTCAACCACATTCGCCCCAACGTTCGAAGGACAGTCTTCTTCCTTTCGTGCAAAACCTAGAGGAGCAGCCAGAGGCTCGTCTAGGCGCCCCTCAAGGGGAAGGGGATTCAGAGGTGGTCGTGGTCAGGGAGGCAAGACCTCAGGACGGCAGTCCAAGTGAAATGATACCGGTAGGAGGGAGACTGATGAAATTTTGGGATCGCTGGACCTTCGATCCCTGGGCCCAAAGCCTACTCAAGAATGGACTGGGTTGGAGCTGGTACAGCACTCCACCCCCATGCCTTCGGTTTTTCCAACACTCCACCCCCATTTTGGAGGAGTACGTTCAAGAACTGTTGGAGAAAAATGTGATCCGAAAGGTGAAGTCCATCAAATTCCAAGTGAGGCTGTTTTGTGTTCCCAAGAAAGACTCGGAAAAGCTCAGAGTCATTCTGGACTTGTCACCACTCAACAAGTTCATAGTGAATTGCAAATTCAAGATGCTAACACTGCAACACATAAGGACCTTACTGCCCAAGAGGGCATACTCAGTCTCTATAGACTTGTCAGACGCCTATTGGCACATTCCAATCAGCCGTCGACTCTCCCCCTACCTAGGGTTCAGGCTACAACGGAAACTGTACGCCTTCAGAGCCATGCCATTCGGGCTAAACATAGCCCCAAGGATTTTCACGAAGCTTGCGAGCGCAGCTCTCAAACAATTACGCCTAAAGGGAATTCAGGTAGTAGCCTACCTGGACGACTGGCTGGTGTGGGCAGCATCCGAGACCGAATGCTTGCAAGCTTCCAGTCAGGTGATCCAGTTCCTAGAGTACCTAGGCTTCAAGATCAACAAGAAAAAGTCTCGACTTTCTCCATCCCAAAAGTTCCAGTGGCTGGGAATCCACTGGGACCTTTTGTCACACAGTTTCTCCATCCCAATGAAGAAAAGGAAGGAGATAGCGGGCTCTGTCAAGAGACTTCTAGATTCCGAAAGGATATCAAGACGCGAACAGGAGAGGGTACTAGGCTCTCTCCAGTTTGCTTCAGTGACAGACCCAGTGCTAAGAGCACAGCTAAAGGATGCAACCGGAGTTTGGAGAAGGTATGCATCAAACGCGCGAAGAGACCTGAGAAGACCAGTGCCGCCTCGGCTACGTACTCTTCTCAGACCTTGGTCCCAAGCCAGACATCTAAAGAAGTCTGTTCTTCTTCAGCCACCTCCCCCGTCGTTGACGATTCACTCAGACGCCTCAAAGGAGGGATGGGGAGGTCACTCTCATCGGAAAAAAGTCCAGGGGACTTGGTCCAAGCTATTCAGGACCTTTCATATAAACTTTCTAGAAGCTATGGCAGTGCTCCTTACCTTAAAGAAAGTCTCCCCGCGTCACTCGATCCACATAAGATTGGTGACAGACAGCGAGGTGGTTGTGAGATGCTTGAATCGACAAGGGTCGAGGTCACCACCTCTCAACCAAGTGATGTTAGCCATTTTCCGATTGGCGGAAAAGAAGAAGTGGTACCTGTCGGCAGTTCACCTTCAAGGAGTCCGCAATGTGACAGCGGACGCTCTATCCAGGTTCACACCGATAGAGTCGGAATGGTCCTTAGACGCAGGATCATTTTCCTTCATTATTATTATTATTATTATTATTACTATCCAAGCTACAACCCTAATTGGAAAAGCAAGATGCTATAAGCCCAGGGGCTCCAATAGGGAAAAATAGCCCAGTGAGGAAAGGAAATAAGGAAATAAATAACTGAAGAGAACAAATTAACAATAAGTTATTCTAAAAAAAGTAATGTCAAAAGAGATATATCATATATAAACTATTAACAACGTCAACAACAAAAATGTCATATATAAACTATAAAAAGACTCATGTCCGTCTGGTCAACAAAAAAGCATTTGCTCCAACTTTGAACTTTTGAAGTTCTACTGACTCAACAACACGATTAGGAAGATCATTCCACAACTTGGTAACAGCTGGAATAAAACTTCTAGAGTACTGCGTTGTATTGAGCCTCGTGATGGAGAAGGCCTGGCTATTAGAATTAACTGCCTGCCTAGTATTACGAACAGGATAGAATTGTCCAGGGAGATCTGAATGTAAAGGATGGTCAGAGTTATGAAAAATCTTATGCAACATGCATAATGAACTAATTGATCGACGGTGCCAGAGATTAATATCTAGATCAGGAATAAGAAATTTAATAGACCGTAAGTTTCTGTCCAACAAATTAAGATGAGAATCAGCAGCTGAAGACCAGACAGGAGAACAATACTCAAAACAAGGTAGAATAAAAGAATTAAAACACTTCTTCAGAATAGATTGATCACCGAATATCTTAAAAGACTTTCTCAATAAGCCAATTTTTTGTGCAATTGAAGAAGACACAGACCTTATATGTTTCTCAAAAGTAAATTTGCTGTCAAGAATCACGCCTAAAATTTTAAAAGAGTCATACAAATTTAAAGAAACATTATCAATACTGAGATCCGGATGTTGAGGAGCCACCGTCCTTGACCTACTTACAATCATACTTTGAGTTTTGTTAGGATTCAACTTCATACCCCATAATTTGCACCATGCACTAATTTTAGCTAAATCTCTATTAAGGGATTCACCAACCCCAGATCTACATTCAGGGGATGGAATTGATGCAAAGAGAGTAGCATCATATGCATATGCAACAAGCTTATTTTCTAGGCCAAACCACATGTCATGTGTATATAGTATGAAAAGTAATGGGCCAAGAACACTACCCTGTGGAACACCGGATATCACATTCCTATACTCACTATGGTGCCCATCAACAACAACTCTTTGAGATCTACTACTTAAAAAATCAATAATAATGCTAAGAAACGACCCACCCACTCCCAACTGTTTCAGTTTGAAAACAAGGGCCTCATGATTAACACGGTCAAAGGCAGCACTAAAATCAAGGCCAATCATACGAACTTCCCGACCACAATCAAGGGATTTCTGTACTGCATTGGAGATTGTAAGAAGGGCATCACATGCTCCAAGGCCTTTACGAAAACCAAATTGCAAACTAGGGAATAGATGATTACCTTCAGCAAACCTATTAAGACGTTTTGCCAGAAGACGTTCAAAAACTTTAGATAATATGGGAGTTATGGAAATTGGGCGGTAATCAGTGGGACTTGAGCTACCACAAACACATTTACATAGAGGAGTAACATTACCAATTCTCCAACAAGTGCTAAAAGCTCCTCTTCTTGCTAACTTGCGTAAAATAACTGATAACTTTGGAGCTAAGAAATCTGCTGTCTTTATAAAAAAAATCAAGTCCCAGAACTGCAAATAGACCTCTTTGCGACGAAAGACAACAAGAAGTTGCCCCTGTACGTGTCCCCGTACGAGGACCCCTTAGCGGAAGCAGTGGACGCAATGTCCCTCGACTGGAACAGATGGTCCAGGATTTATCTGTTCCCTCCTCACAACCTTCTGTTGAGGGTCCTCAACAAACTGAGATCCTTCAAGGGGGTAGCGGCAATAGTGGCCCACAAGTGGGCGAACAGCATGTGGTTCCCCTTGGCGTTGGAACTACAGATGAAGTTCGTGCCGCTACCACATCCAGTTCTGACCCAGCGAGTCCAGAAGTCGACTGTCTGCGCTTCATTACAGAAAACCCAGACCCTGCAGCTCATGATTTTCTCGCCCTAGCGGTGAGAAAGCGCTTCGGGATTTCGAAAGCCAGCATAGACTTCCTAGAGGAATACAAGTGCAAATCGACTAGAAGGCAATATGAGTCATCTTGGAGAAAATGGGTGGCCTTTGTAAAGGCAAAGAATCCGCAGGAGATCTCAACAGATTTCTGCTTATCTTTCTTCATCCATCTCCATGGCCAAGGATTGGCAGCTAACACGATTTCAGTGTGTAAATCGGCTTTGATGAGACCCATTTTATTTGCCTTCCAGATCGACCTAGGTAACGAGATCTTTAATAAAGTTCCGAAAGCCTGCGCTAGGCTCAGACCTTCAGCACCTCCAAAGCCCATCTCATGGTCTTTAGACAAAGTTCTTCATTTCGCCTCCTTGTTGAGCAATGAAGAATGTGCGTTAAAGGATTTGACGCAAAAAGTTATTTTCCTATTTGCACTCGCGTCCGGGGCCAGGGTTAGTGAGATCGTAGCCCTCTCGAGAGAGGCAGGTCGTGTTCAGTTCCTGGATGGGGGGGAGCTGAACCTGTTTCCGGATCCTACGTTTCTCGCCAAGAATGAGTTACCCACCAACAGGTGGGGTCCCTGGAGAATCTGTCCTCTGAAAGAAGATGCATCTCTATGTCCAGTAGAATACCTAAAGGTCTATCTTCGTAGAACTTCAGACTTCAAGGGTAGTCAACTATTCAGGGGAGAAACATCAGGCTCAAATTTATCTCTGAATCAACTCAGAGCGAAAATGACATATTTTATTCGCAGAGCGGATCCTGACAGTACACCCGCAGGTCACGATCCGAGGAAAGTTGCCTCATCCCTAAATTTCTTTAATTGTATGGATTTTGAACATCTCCGTTCATACACGGGCTGGAAGTCTTCCAGGGTGTTCTTTCGCCACTATGCGAAGCAAGTAGAGGAACTTAAGAGATCTGTGGTAGCAGTGGGTCGTGTAGTTAACCCTACTGTTTAACTCTGCGAGGAACAGTGGTCTTAATTGGGACGATTAAGTCCAGGGTGAGTGTGTAGGTACATACTGTACTACAAACTAAATGAGGGCACCAAGTGCCCATATAGACTGTTCCTTCCTTCAAAGGTGAACCTTGCATAAGTTCAGACATGTGTGCCAAGCGTTTCTAACGCTAATGTGATTGATTTGTAATACAGATTTTTTATGACTTGATACCTTGGTATCTCATTAAAGTGGTGTTTAATGGTTTTTCTTTCAGATAAACAAGTTCTGTTTACTATCATACTTATGCTTAAAGTTTTGGGTTACCCTCTTTTATATAAATATATATATTTGTTGTTAACCTGTCCGTTTATTATCTGTCAATAAACTTGTTCTTGAGAACCTTGCGTCTCTTTCACCTGTGTCAATTTATTGGTATAATTGAGCATTTTAATTCTATGTATCTTATCTGGGATAATTCTGATAGAATTGTTCTGTTTTGCAAGCTATGTTGCATTGGTTTATGTAAGTCCCCTAATGGGAGGACTCCGTCCCATAAAGGGACGAGGGCGGTTTTATTAGTTTCTTCCTATGCGGATATAAACCTTTGTCCAATACAAGTTTTGTACGGATGACTGGTCAATATATTGATGCAGTGGTTCTATACAAACTATGCTTTACTTAATATAGGGCGAGACCACTATATTAGCTTGCCTGGTATTCATACATAGATATATGTACTCTTCGAGACTTTCCAGAGTCTAGTAGGACTCTTCCCTGTAGGGGGCAGGAAGCTCTAACATAGTTTATAGTTAGTTGAAATGATGTATAACGGTAACATCTTAGGTCTCTAGGTCTAGTCGACCGGGAATAAATATCTCCGGGGAGTACGGCACGTTCTGAGAATCCACAGATACAGTAATGCTCTGGTACACTTCCAGCAGGACGACATGGCTTGAGCCCAAAAAACGGATTTTGAGCGAAGCGAAAAATCTATTTTTGGGTGAGATAGCCATGTCGTCCTGATGGACCCGCCCTTGCCTTTCTAAGAAAGGGCTGTAGGACCCCTCCCTACATACAGTATCTGTAGCACCTCGTGTACGCTACAAGGAATACAGATGGCGCCAGGATTGGCGCCAGGCACGCATACGAATCGGGGAATAGGGAAGCCTTGGGAGCGGCTCCCCTTTTTCTTTCCCGAATTCGTATCTCGTCAATCTCCCTCCTACGAGACGAATCTCTGTTCAGGTCGTAGATTGCCATGTGACGTGTCTAGAATACGTCCTCTGATATGTCGCGATATCCCTTTCACGAGGGATACTCGCTCCAGGAGTTAGAATTCTGGTACCTTAAGGTAAATTCTCTGGGAATATCGCCGTAGTTGTAATATAACCTAGGAAGCTACCCTATAGGAACTTCCATCAGGACGACATGGCTATCTCACCCAAAAATAGATTTTTCGCTTCGCTCAAAATCCGTTATATATATATATATATATATATATATATATATATATATATATATATATATATATATATATATATATATATATATATATATATATATATATATATATATATATATATATATATATGTGTGTGTGTGTGTGTGTGTGTGTGTGTGTGTGTGTGTGTGTGTGTGTGTGTGTATAAGGATAACAAGTTAACAGCCTTACGGAAACAATTCCAGAAATCCGGAATATGGAATAATATTTTCATCTACATTATGAATAACTAATGAGGGAAAAATTATATTATTTGATTTCATTTATTGGATTATAAAGGGTCCCAAGAGTTGCAAAATTTAGGTTGGAGATTCGGAATGTTTGATTGCTGAATTTCCATCTTTTTCAACATCTCTTTGGAAATAAAACGTGAACAAAAATAGCACTGAGTAAATGAAAATAATAAAAAAGTGTTAAGGAAATCGAATGTATTTGAAATTTTAATATCTTTGTTTGTGTTATTCCTTTGAAAGAAAATCAAACAACAAATGACACGTGAGGTTTTTGGTGATCATCAGACTTTCGATAGAAATGGCAGGTATCAAAATGAGAAGGATGGTAGCAAACCTCAAAAACAATAGAAATAGTTTTTACAATAAAGTGAGTAACATACATCAAACACACCACAGATATTGACACTCTGAAACTACTCACCCAACAATCTAATTACCTGCAAAGAAACACAAATAAAGGGCCATGAGTATCATAAAACTTAATAAGACACCACCCGAAACGAAATAATTAAAAATACAGTTGATTAAACAGAGAAAACTGGAACAACACGATAATAAAAGTAAACCAAACATACAAACACCCAGAGATATTCTGGGAAAACTTCCTAGATTACCGGGAAAACCAGAAAAATTAATACCATACTTAATCAACTGTAATATTCATAAAATAGAAGATATGGAAGATTAAATCAAATTATCAACTGATACATGGGCAAGCACATTCGAAATTACAGACCAAGAAAATGAAAATATCAATAGGGACAGGGAAACAGAAGTCCTGAATTTCCTAAAAGGAAATAGGGAAAAAACGACTCCCTATCAAAATCCAGATTTTCAAAGACTGGATGAAAACAATTACCTTGAAGCCGGCATTGAGATTCATGAAATACTGAAAGCAGTGCAATCATTTTAATACAAAGCAGCAGATAAAAGCTGTACAATTAAAATAATGCTATCAAAATTACCAATGGTTTCCTGGAGAAGACTCCAACATATATTAAACCAAAAAATCTCAATTGGATATCACCCAAAACGAAACAAAGAAGGAATTCTCATACTTCCTCGCAAACCCAGAAAAGACTCCAAACAGCCAGCAAACAGGATACCAATTACACTGTTAGAAGTGCCCGTAAAAGTGTTTGAAAAATCATAAACACGCGAGTAAGGAAATTCCTAAAAAGTAACAGTAAATTATAAAAATATCAACACGGTTTCAGGGCAGGGAGAGTAGGACTTGAGAAGTACTGAAATAGCCCTTCTGGTATTTTATGAAACTAAAGCTATGACCCTTCTAAATAAAAACCACCAATGCAATATAATCTGCAGAAACATCTACAAGGTATTTTATAAAGTTTGACATGACGGCTTAAGATATGAAATAATCCAATTGGAACTACCAAGAATAATAGAAAAACTCCTCTCAAGCTACATAAAAGACAGAGCTGTCAGAATATGTAGCAGCGATTGGAAACTGGGTGAAACAATAGATATAAAAAGTTTGGTACCACAAGAGGGCATACTATCCCCAACACTTGTGATAATCTACACAGCAGATATGCCAACCACCCCCGAATATCCCATAAAATCTACCTATGCAGATGATATAGTACAAGTAATAATGCATCCAACAAATTTCAAAAAAAATTCTGAAAATGAAAACTGAAAGAGAGATCAGACAAATTAATTATTACGAAAACAAGCGAAAAATAAAAACAAACAGCAACAAATTTCAGCTCTTTTCGGTATCAAAAAGCAAACCAACTTCAATAACAATAAACAACATAAATATTCTATTTAACAGAAACGTTGAAATCCTTGGTTTTTCTCTTAAAATAACTAGCATAAGCAGCCATATATAAAAAAAAAAAAAAATCATACTGGCAAAGCACAAATAGGGGCATTTAAACAATTCAAACTATTCGGTAAAATATAAGAATAAATCTCTATAAAAGTTTGATAAAACCTCTATTTCAATATCTAATAGCACCAACATACACAATGGCTCAATCAAAGATGAGAACCCTACAAAAATTCCACAATAGAAATATAGGAAATATTCATGGCCATAACCAAAACCATAAGAATAATGATGATAATAATAACAAAGATGATGGCAAAAACAGCGACAAGAATAACAATAATTATGAAAACAACGATACACTCCATGATAGATAAATTTTTGAATTAGTTAATGTCAGCTATACCAGAGGGGTATACAAGCCTGGGAAAGATTAAAAAACATTTACCCAGAAGTTATAACAACTGAGGAAATAATAGACACACAAAACGAGCATTCCTGGTGGAAAATGATAGCTCCATTCATTTCTCAGGACGAGCCATATCTACCGTATTAAAATAATAAAAAAAAGGTCAGTAAATATAATGAAATAAACAAACCCTAAAAAAGAAATAATCATGAAAACACAAGTTCCTCGGAGGCTGGCAAGAGAACTCACCTCTTGGTAGTCCAAAAGGCTTGATGTTGACACAATAAACCAAAAAAAAAGAGCTAATGGGTCTGCCCCAATCTTTTCACCCCAAACTGTACTTCACTTTCCCCTCTAATCCTACCAAAATCCTAATTCCCCCTCCCCTCCCCCACCTATCCTATCCCCCCTATAATGTAGGTGTACTGTACCAAACCATTGTCAAGAAAAGGAGCGTTGAAAATATAGCAGATATATATAAATCGTTATGTTATTAGCTGAAGAAAGAGAGATAGACCTTCTCTATAACAGTATTCGATCATTTTACATAATTAGAAGAGAGAGGTTTTGACTGAAAACTATTTACGAAGTCAGTCGATAACTATATATGCCTGCAGTATAAGATCTTGATGTAAAAGTAGCATATGCACACGTAACCCCCTCTCACCAGGGTATGACTACTCCTTCCCACACCTGCACGAGCGATGGGTGAACCTGAGCGTGACTGAAAAGATATATATATATATATATATATATATATATATATATATATATATATATATATATATATATATATATATATATATATATATACATATATATATATATATATATATATATATATATATATATATATATATATCTATATATATATATATATATATATATATATATATATATATATATATATATATATATATATATATATATATGTGGGTGTGTGTGTGTGTTTATATATATATATATATATATATATATATATATATATATATATATATATATATATATATATATATATATATATATATTATGTATATATATATATATATATATATATATATATATATATATATATATATATATATATATATATATATACACATATATATATATATATATATATATATATATATATATATATATATATATATATATATATATATATATATATATATATATATATATATATATGTGTGTGTGTGTGTGTGTGTGTGTGTGTGTGTACACTCGGGCCACACTAATGCATTTTATAATTTTTTTCGTCCTTTTGTTTTTATTAAATGGTGTGTTGGGCAGGCTTAATAGAAGGGCCATGGATGACTGCTAGTTTATCAAGAGGTCATGTTTTCCTTTTCTGATTCTTTTTCTTCTCAAAACCATCCTTACTGTCCTTCCTTCAGTTGAAGTGGCTATCCTGGAGGGTATTTAACCTTGCATGGTGTATCGGCTCCACCATGTTGATCAGTTTTTCCTACTTTCTACTATAGTCTATGGGTTTCATCAACTTTATTTATCATTCTGTACATATTGTTTTTGTTTAAATTCTTGTTAATCTAGTTTTGTAGTATGATGTCTCCTTTTTATTTCTATTAATTCTTATGCTGTTTGGAGACATTGAGCGAAATCCGGCACCAGTATTTGCTAAATTTTGTTAATGTCGTCTTCCGTATTACAATATTCGAGGTCTTCTTGCAACTATTCAAGACAACCCAGATAGTATGACATTTTTTTATGATCAGAAACTTTGGTTTCTAATAGGATCTAATCTGAGCTCCTTATGACTAGTTCTAAGAAGCTAATAATGTTGAAACATGATGCCATCCCTAGGGCCAGGGGAATGGCGGTGTATATTAAGACCAAGTACCCTGCTTCTTATAAGTCCTGCTATCAATGTGAATGTCATGAAATTCCGGTAATAAAAGTTTGTGGCAGGCATAACAACTTTTATTTGTGTTCGATCTATCGCAATCCAGACATGGATAATTCTATCTTTGATTGTGATCTTACCATTGTGATTAAGATACAAGAAGATGATAGAAAGACTTCTTTTGTTTTTGTTGGTAAATTTAATGGTCACCATAGGGAATGGTTAAGTTCTGTCTCTCCTACTGATTGCTATGGCTTAAGAGCTTTAGATTTTGCCCCTGAATCAGGCTATGAGCAAATCATAAATGAAGCTACTCACAGGTCAGGTCTGGTAACTGCTTGGACCTAGTATACACAGACTCCCCTGGCGTTATAACTAGTAAGGTTGGTTTTCCAGTCAGGACGTCTAATCATGCCTTGATTTCATTAGTAGTGAAGACTTAGCAGCCTGTCCCTGTTGTATCATACTCCTGTAAAATCCATATGAAATCCCAAGCAGACTAGAATGGTATTTTGCATGATCTATTGGGCTTGAATTACTCACAATTATATAGTAGTGTAGATCCTCTTGTCCCTTTGAATGTAAATCTAGTCAACATAATTGATAGACGTATCCATTCTCATGTGCCAAGGTACCGAGTGAAGGACAAAATATGGTTCAATGATTATTGTAGACGTGCTTAATTGGAGAAGCAGAAGGTCTAGCATCTTTTGACGGGTAACAGATCAGATTTGACCTGGAATAACCATACTCAGCTTCGAGCTTTTGCTCAGAGACTTTATTCCTCAACTGAAAAGAAATACAATTTAACCATAGAAGAAATAATTTTTGGTACAACCCAGGAACGTAAAAGGTTGTCTACCCTCAAATCTGCAACTCTTTGGTGTTGATGCAATAGTTCCTCCTTTACTTAAACCACATGCTCAGTCACTCACTGTCCAGAGGAAAAGGCAACCCTTTTGGCTGATGTTTTTGACAGTAAACAGAGTAATGAAAAACTTGAACTTCCTCATTCCTGTTTTCTTGAGGCTAATCTAACTAGTTTAGCTTTTCGATCTCGTGAAATTAAAGCTCTGTTGATGGACTATGATGCTTATGGATGTGTAGACCCAAATGGTATTTTTTCTTTGTTTTTTATAAGGACAGCAGATTTCTTACCTCCGAAGTTATCTGTTATTTTGAGCAAGTTAGCAAGAAGAGGAGCCTTTGGCACTTCTAGGAGAATTGGTAATGTTACTCCTCTATGTAAATGTGTTTGTGGTAGCTCAAGTCCCACTGATTACGGCCCAATTTCAATAACTCCCATATTATCTAAAGTTTTTGAACGTCTTCTGGCAAATCGTCTTAATAGGTGTGCTGAAGTTAATCATCTATTCCCTAGCTTGCAATTGGTTTTCGTAAAGGCCTTGGAGCATGTGATGGCCTTCTTAAAATCCCCAATGCTGTACAGAAATCGCTTGATTGTGGTCAGGAAGTTCGTATGATTGGCCTTGATTTTAGTGCTGCCTTTGACCGTGTTAATCATGAGGCCCTTGTTTTCAAACTCAAATAGTTGAGAGTGTGGTGGGTCGTTTCTTAGTATTATTATTATTTTTTTTAGTAATAGCTCTCAATGAGTTGTTGTTGATGGGCACCATAGTGGGTATAGGAATGTGATATCCGGTGTTCTACAGGGTAGTGTTCTTGGCCTATTACTTTTCAAACTATATACACATGACATGTGGTTTGGCCTAGAAAACAAGCATGTTGCATATGCAGATGATGCTACTCTCTTAGCATCAATTGCATCCCATGGATGTAGGTCTGGGGTTAGTGAATCTCTTGATAGAGATTTAGCTAAAATTAGTGCATGGTGCGAAATATGGAGTATGAAGTTGAATCCTAACCAAACTCAAAGTATGATTGTAGGTCAAGGACGGTGGCTCCTCGACAACCGGATGTTAGTATTGCTAATGGTTCTTTAAATTTGTATGACTTCTAAAATTTTATGAGAGATTCTTGAAAGCTCAATCTATTCTGAAGAAGTGTTTTAATTTTTTCATTCTACATTGTATTGAGTATTGTTCTCGTGTATGGTCTTCAGCTGCTGATTCTCATCTTGATTTGTTGGACAGAAACATACGGTCTATTAAATTCATTATTCCTGATCTAGATATTAATCTTTGGCACCATTGTTTAATTAGTTCATTATGCATGATGCATAAGATTTTTCATAACTCTGACAATTCTATCCTGTTTGTAATACTAGGCAAGCAGATAATTCTAATAGCAAGGCCTTTTCCATCATGATGTTGAATGCTACAAAGTATTCTAGAAGTTTTATTCCAGCTGTTACCAAGTTGTGGGTTGATCTTCCTAATCGGGTATTTGAATCAGTAGAACTTCAAAAGTTGAAAGTTGGAGCAAATGTTTTTTTTTTACCAGGATGACGAGTTTTTTATAGTTTACATATGACATATTTGTTTTTGACGTTGTGAATAGTTTATATATGACATCTATTTTGAAGTTGTTACTGCTTTTAACATTATTTATTTTTAATTTGTTCTCATCATTTATTTATTTCCTTATTCCCTTTCCTGACTGGGCTATTTTTCCCTATTGGAGCCCTTGGACTTTTATCATCTTGCTTTTCTAACTGGGGTTTTAGCTGGGCTAGTAATATATATATATATATATATATATATATATATATATATATATATATATATATATATATATATATATATATATATATATATATATATATATATATTTGGGCTCAAGCCTTGTCGTCCTGATGGAAGTTCCTAAAGTAGCTTTCTAATGGATATATTATACTACAGTAATATTCCCGGGGAAATAGACTTCAGGTTACAGAATTCTAACTCCTGGAGCGAATATTCTTAAAATTTTACTCAAGGATATCGCATAATATCAGAGGACGTATACTTGACACGCCATTTAGCAATCTGCACCCGTAATAGCGTTTACGCTTCAAGTGGGACGTGGTAAAAAAATAGAAGGGGGGCTGTAACAAGGTTACCCCCATTCCCGTACTACTATTGACCACCACCCCCAGCGTCATTCCCAAGATGGCGGACATTCCCAATTTTGTAGCGATTTCGCTCATTGGTGTTCCCTGTTGATCTAACTTTTTGATCAATTTTCAAGGATTTTATTATGCATTCTCCAACTTCTTTCGCCTTCGGAAAGTTGAGTATTGGGTCTTTACAATGAATAATTTTTAGCTCCCTTTTCACAGTGAAATTTGAGTAATTTATTGTGTTTAGAGCTAACCTGTACTGGAAGAGTTATGAGCGTTATCGTTCATTGGGTAAGTTATTTAGTTAGCAGAACGACTTCCCGGTTTTTAAAAAGCATCATATATCATTAATTAATTATTGAATTATGTTAGCTATTTAGGCAATATATTCTTGTAAAGATATTTACATTGTGCATATTTTTCCTTTCCATGTCGATCGTATAGTTAGAGTCTCGGAGAGCGCGGTAACCGAGATCTCATATAGCCTAGGTAACCTAACCTAGGCGTGTTATTATACGTTTAGACATTCACCGGTTACCCCTGTGTATGGGGATTTCAATTATGCAGAGATGGATATCTCTTTAAATTGGATGAAACTTTACACCTCTCTAAAAAGGGAGATTTAAGGGTAATCCCTCTTCCATCTGAGTGTAGCCTCACGCTACAAACTTAGCAAGTCTGCCTCGAATCTTTAATTCAGGCATGGCTTTCCTACGGTTTTTTCTGCCCTTTCCCCTGTAACCGCAGATGCAGGTTTTTGGGGTTTTGGCCAGAATCTCAGAGTATTTAGTCTGTGGTAGGTAGCTGCCTGGTAAGATTAATAGAATTCTTTTGCTACGTTAGGCTACCAACATAGGAGGCTAGACCTCCCTAGGCCACTCCTGAAGGGTCTGTACGATATGACACTTCTCCCTGTGACCTACCAGACTAGTCCTGTGTTAGTGGACCCTAGGCTGAGGAATAGAATTCTTCTATGCTTAGGGGACACTGGCACTAAAACCCCGTTTCCTTACCATTTAGAGGTGGTGGTGAGGGTGCTACCAACCTCCTAATCGTATTAATCTAACACTAGGCTAAGGAATAGAATTATTTAGCCCCCTGGGATAGTTCTAATACAGGAACGAAGTTTGTTAGGTAGGGCAGGACAGGCTATGTTGGCATATCCCGGCAACCTTACTATTGCCGATAGGTTGCCGGGATTGACCAGACTTCCCCTCTTAACAGTTGATAGCTGCCGGCTGGCAATCATGACAGCTGCCTACTGGCAGTAATGACAGCTGTGAGCTTCTGGCAATGTTAGTTGCCAGCCGGCAGTAAAGACTACTCCCGGCCGGCAGTCATGGATACTGCTGGCCAGCAGCCATGGCTGCTGCCGGCCGGCAGTCATGGGGACTACTGGCAGGCAAAGCTTCTGGCCATATTGGCTGTGAATGGGTAGTCCCTTCTGTTTCCAAAGGTTCTTCAGTTCTCTCTTGAACTGCTAGCAACAGTGGCTGCTACCGGGGTGCTGCCTACCAGGCCGGCACAGAATAGGGCTTACTCAACCGGCAGCATGCCGACTGTACTGATACTGCCGGCCGGCAGGCACAGATCCTTGCCGGCGACTGTACTGAAGGTGGATGGAAGCTTGAATGCTATATTCTTCCCTTCCATTTGAACCTTCTTTCTGGAGAAGGTAGTAAAACTAGACTTTTGCATCCCTTTTACTATATATATATATATATATATATATATATATATATATATATATATATATATATATATATATATATATATATATATATATATATATATATATATATATATATATATATATATATATATATATATATATATATATATATATATGTGTGTGTGTGAGTGTGTGTGTGTGCTTGTGTACATATATATATATATATATATATATATATATATATATATATATATATATATATATATATATATATATATATATATATATATATATATATACAGTATTAGGTAGCCTGTTCTCCATGCTATCTCTCTTTCTTTTAGCTAGCAGGTAAGATGTGCTGGCATTAGCCAGCTATGCCGACGACATGCTGGCTGAACTACAGTATATGTTTATACAATTAGTTAGTATTTTTGCAGTATATGATATACTGCAAATAGAAAGGTTCTGTATATTTTATACTAGAAATGTTTTCCAATATATTTTAAAAATCCTACCCAAATATTTGTGGAACCCAATCTCATAATGAAAGAATTTATTTCTTTAATATTCGGATTAGAAATCAGTCTTCAGATTACCCTTCAATATTAGAATTCTAAGGACTGGAGGTTACACTCCTAACCCTGAAAGGGCAGAGCCCTTGTCCTCGAATCTCCATGATTAGGAAATTTTATGTTCCAATTTTGTAAGGGGGGTCACAACAAATAAGTTGGTTGGGATATACAAATATATGTCTTTCCTTTCCCCAGTCCAGTTGGCATTATGCCAGCTGGACCGTACAGTCAGCTGCTTACCAGAAAGGAAACACATTGGCCGAATCACACTATGTATAACTATACAGTAGCCAGTATATTGCAATAGAGTGCATACTGCAAAAAGAAAACTACAGTATGATTATACAGTAAGTATTTTTAGCATATCTTGGGTACCCTTCTGCGAGCTTATGTTGTAGCCACTCTTACATTGAAGGAATAGTGTTTCTTCGTTAGGCTGATTGGAAAATCAGTCTTCCGTACCCCGCAGTTTTTAGTATGAAAGGGACAGTGAAATATACACTTTCCTATCCCTAGGGGTTAGAAAAACACCCTTTTTCAGTTGGAATTCCTTCGAAAAGGAAATTCCTAACAATTAATACTGAGGGAAAGTATCAGCATCTGCTTGCAAGGGATACACAAGTATGTCTCCGACTATCCCTTTATAGCTTGCTACCCTAAGCTATACTGTTAAGATATGACCTTTGATATATTGGTTATCAGTGAGATAATCAATCGTATACTCATTTTACTTTCCTTTCTTTACAGGAGGAATGCTAGATGTCATGTGTTGCAGTCTTCTGCAAAACTAAGAGTAAGTGTTTTTACGGACATAATGCATGCAGGTTTCATGCCCCTTGCAATTTTATTTCCGAACACCTGCAGTATTGGAACCCGCAGGCTTGCAAACTGTGTCGGGCCCTATTGTCTGAAGGTTTTAAGAATCCCAAGTCTGTAGAGACTAGGGATGCAGCTCATTTCAAACTACGCAAATGGGTGAGAGGCTTTCAGAAAATCTCTCCGGGACCTTCCCTGCCTAATGACAAGATGTGTAGGTTACTATTTCCAACAGCGAGTAAGGAAATAGTGGTACCCTAGACACCAGGTACATTTCCCGACGGCCAGATAACCTTCGGGAAAGAGGGCAAAAACCGTCCATGGGAAGAAGGTGAGAATGTCGGGTTGGAATTGTCTGTCCCAATTGGCTCATGAGCCAACAACATCAATATCTCCGCGTTCTATCCCTCTTTTAGATGGAATGAATCAATTATGGGCCCAATTCAAGATTCTGGTAGAAAATTTTTGCAAAAAGAGCACAAAGCAGGAAGCGAAATGCAAGGTAGAGCTTGGTAAAGCTCCACTTGTTGCTCCAAAGGGGTTATACAAACGACTCGTAGATCCTTCCGATATGCTCCAAAACCAATCCCTAGAGGTTTGCGTAGCTAATGCCGATTTTAAACGGCAAACTCTACATCTCAGAGAAGATGGGTGCTGTTCCTTTGGATAAAATCCAGTTCTGGCCCAGCTTTGATGCTTTCCCTAACTGTTTCATTAGATTGATGGATGAACCATCATCAGCCAAAGGAAGGGAATCAAAGAAGGTTATGATTCTCGACTAAGATAAAGCACAGGCTATCCTATCCATCAGCATAGAAAAGGCGGGTTACTTGGTGTTGAAGGTATACACACCAGGTAACAAGCACTCTTCCTTTCTTGCTCCTGTTACAATTTATTCCTCTTTACGGAAAACCCTTTCACATATGTCACTGAGACAGTAGAGACAGGTAAACTGCGTCCTACACTGGAGGAGTGCGAGCCTCTTTCACTAACATTTCCCAGACAAGAGGAGAACTGGAAGGAGGCACATTTAACCTTTTCAGTAGGAAGACTTGAGGCGGATTTCGCCAGTCGACAATTTAAGGAAAATCTACCAAAATTATCTGAATTTCTCTTACAGGATGAACAAGAAACAAAGGAGAGACTTGCAGCCTTCTTATCTCTACAGAACTACATAGAGTTCTGTTCGGCTCATCAAGATACCCCAGATATGCTCAAGGTCTTGGTCAAAATACATATGGCTACTTTGGTAAAAGACCATTATGCCTTTATAAAGGCTAGAAGAACATGGTGGGAGTTTGTGTTAACTAACACAACAGCGAAACACGATACAAGGAAGCTAATATCTTCCAACATCTGGGATAAAGACCTCTTTCCAGACAAGGTAGTCAAGAAAGTGATTAAGAACGCCTCCACGGAGAAAGTAGGACTTCTCCAAAAGTGGGACATCCTTTCAAAAAGTGAATCTTCTAAGGTTGTGGGTCCCCAACCTAAAGGAAGATGGTGAGGTCTTGGAATCCATTTCAAGCGGTTCAACAACAATCCACAGTTGTAATGACCGAGCTGTCAGAGACAGATGGTCGAAAAGATATTCCTACTGATCAGTCGAAGCATAAAAATGCTTTTAGTAGGAGGGAGGTTCCTTTAGGATCGCTGGACCTTATATCCTTGGTTCCTTGACCTAATCAAGATGGGACTAAGATGAGAGATGGAGATGTATCTACCACCATTTCCTTATCTCCTCCGATAATCCAAAACCCTCCTGGAGGAGTTTACCTGAGAGCTCTATAGCATACAGATGGTAAGGAAACTTTAGTCCACCGAATTCCATGGAAGATCGGTGGGTGTTTACGAGGACTCAAGAAAAAGAAAATTCAGAGTCATTCAAGACTTATCGCCACTCAAGAATCCAAATAAAACGAGTTTAGGATGTTTATCCTCCTGAACATAAGGACCCCGCTGTAAAAAAGGGTGCCTATAGTCTTACCAGACCTGAAAGTCGTCTATCGGCAACTTCCAGTCAATCACCCTTTCTCCTCCTATCTAGGATTCAAATTACACATACTTCTTAGGAAAGATACTCATCAAACTAGACAGAGTCTTAGCAATATTCATAAAATTGGCGCACACACTCATGCAATAATTAAACCTAAGAAATGTTTTGGTAACAATGTTCCTGGACACTAGGCTGGGGTGGGCAGCACCCAAGGTGGCTGGTCTGTGAACATCCGATGTAATGATCTGGTCCTCGGAACATCGTGGATGAAAGATAAGCTTCAAAAAGTCTCGATTCTCTCCGGCTCAAAGGTTTCAATGACTGAAAAGACATTGAAGCCTGTTGCCACCCCAACTCTCCTTTCCTTTAGGAAGGTGAAAGGAGATGGCAAGGTCTGTCAAGAGACTCTGGTAATCAGTCAGAATCCCAAAACGAGAACAGGGAGGAACCCTGATCTTTCTCCAGTTCGTAATAGAGGCAGGCCCTGTGCTAAGAGCACTGCTGCACGATGCGCTGGGAGCCTGGAGAAAACAAGCATCAAACGCTCAAAGAAGCCTAAAAAGACCAATAGCGGTCCTTCCTTAATCGCTTCCCTATCAAAGGTCAAAGCCCGAAAATCCCAAGACCATGTTGGTCCAGTCATGAGTAGGGAAACTCTCTCCAAGCAGATCAGATTGTCTACGGGTGATCTGGGACTCCGAAGCGATAACGAGATGCTGCAATCGACGATGCTAGGGAACGTCTCATACAGTCTAGGTGTAGTTAGCCATCCCTTACCTAAAGGGATGGCATGTGTCAGGATTTCACATACAACCGATCTGCAATGTTACAGTGGTTGCTCTACTCAGGCTCAGGTCGATAGAGTTAGAATGGTCCACGGACGCAGACCTATTATCTCCCAGATGGGAACAAGTCCCTGAACTGCAATCCGACCTCTCCATTATGAGCGCCATCAAGGAACTACCTTGATATGTAGCCCCATACGAAGATCCTCTAATTTAAATGATAGACATAATGTCTCTGAAATGGAAGGGATAGACTTAGGATTTCCAGTTCATCCTGTCCAATCACCTGCTGAGAGTGTTCAACATGCTGAGATCCTTCCAGGTGGGAGTAGATCTGCTCGCTCCCAAGTAGCCCAAGAGCAATCTATCCTCCTTGAGGAAGGAACAGAGGGTGAGGCTGCCCTTAGTTCTGAACCTGGGACAACTCATGAAGGTACGGAGATTAATTGCCTTTGATTTATTACAGAGAACCAAAACCCTTCGTTGCATGATTTTCTTGCCCTAGCGGTTAAGAAAAATTTCGGATCTCAAAAGGCAATACAGAATTCTTAGAAGAATAAAAGTCTAAGTCAACTAGAAGAAAATATGAGTCATCATGGAAAAAGTGGGTTGCTTTCGTAAAAGCAAAAGGACAAAGAGAGATTTCAATAAACTTATGCATGTCCTTCTATATCCATCGTCATAACCAAGGTTTGGCGTCAAACACGATAACTAAGTGCAAGTCACCCTTGAGTAGACCTCTTCTGTATGCCTTTCAAGTGGACTTGGCAAATGAGATCTTTAATAAGATCCCGAAGGCAGGTGCGAGGTCTAAGACCTGCTGCACCACCAATGTCCATCTCTTGTTCTTCAGACAAGGTGCTACATTATGCCTCACCCTTAAACAATGAAGATTGTTCACTTAAGGATCTAACCCAGAAGGTTATTTTTCTGTTCGCTATAGTTTCAGGGGGTAGATTTAGTGAAATAGTGGCCCTTTCTAGGGATGAGGGCCACATTCAGTTCTCAGAAACATTAGAACTGAATCCATCCTTTCTTGCTAAGAATGAGCTCCCCAATAAAAAGTGGGGTTCCAGGAGAATCAGCCGTCCGAAGGAAGATGTTTCTCTATGTCCGGTAGAGTGCCTTAAGGTCTATCTTCATAGAACCCTTAGAATTCAGGGGAGGACAGCTCTTTAAAGAAGAAACCTCTGGATCAAATTTATCCCTAAAACAACTGAGGGCGAAGCTCACCTACTTTATTCGTGGAGCGAATCCTATAGTACTCCCGCAGGTCATGGTCCGAGAAAGATTGCTTCTTCACTGAGCTTCTTTCATTATATGGACTTTGAGTGTCTTCGTTCATACACTGGATGGAAATCATCCAGAGTGTATTACAAACACTATGCGAA
>NC_090740.1:138332792-138337792 GCF_036898095.1 Palaemon carinicauda | reverse complement strand
ATAGGTAAAATATGAGGGTGGCTCGGTAAATGAAATTGCCACACAAATGGAAAATCACGTAGCAACAGTAAAAAGAACATAATTCCTTTGATAAAGGTAAGTTTATTGCTAATGATAATTCCTTATATGTAGAGTTTTACGAAGAGGAAGGGAAACTAGCAAAAACGATAGGAAATCGTTTAATTCCTTAGGGAAAATCCTAAGGAATTAATAGCCACAAATCCTACCAAAGAAATTCTGGATAATTTAAATAGTTGCAAGGAAGTTAGGACACTAGACCGGAACGAGGCGCAAATTACCATAAAGTTAAACCGAATGAGGTTAAGAAATTTTGGTAAAAAAAAAGAAAAACAGTTAAAAGAAATAGAGAGGACACATTCAAGTCTAGGGAAAAATTACATAAACGGGGATAGAAATCAGGTAGAATAATGAAAAAGGGGAGACATACAGGGCAGACAGGCAGGCACAGAGATAAAGAACCCAATCATGAAATAAACAAAGACACTTCTCAGAACACCCTCCTGCACAAAGAAAGTTAAATTCAAGTCCTCCAAATAGTGAAAAAGAAATGAATTTTAGTTAGCCAAATAGGAAGGAAGTCAGGAAAACGAAAAATGTTATATAGGAAAGATAAGCATATGTAGCGGTGGTACATCCACGATGCAAGTGACTGTTTTATCTTATAGAGACTCTGACAAATACAGTTGATATACTAGGATGCAATACAGTGATAGGATATTTAGAAATACCTGCTTCCAGATTTTAAGGGTGAAAATAAATGATTTGAAGAAATGAAATGCAAACAAGTAAAAATAAAGGCGCATGAACCGTCAGGTTCTATTGATAATTAGATTGCAAAATGTGCCAAATTGTGAATAGATATGTCAATTTCTTATGAGGCATTTCCCAATATAGCCTTAAGATATCGTTCAAAAAAAAAAAAAAAAAAAAAAAAAAAAAAAAAAAAAAAAAAAACAATGATGAAGTATGAATCTTATTTGTGAAAAGTGCAAGTTTAAAACAAAAAAAGGGAAAAGGGTATGATTCCAGTTGTCAAAGACAAGTCTTTCACAAAACTGGCCACTTTGTATGAGACGAATTGGACAGGAGAAACAGACTACAGACTAAGAAATAGAAATGGAAATTAACTAAACAGATAGGGAGAAATAAGAAAGTTAAGAAATAGGAAGAGTAGCCAAGAATAAAATATATTCCTTGTAAATACATATTAGGCACCATAAAAATAAAATAGAATGTCGACAGATAATACAGTGAATAAAAATAGAATATCCTAAATAAAAAAGGAATTCCAAGAAATTATTGTCATAGGCAAATGAAGCTATAGGCTTATAGAATTATACTGCTATAGGCAGAAGAGATATAAAAGATGCTATAGGCATATGAAAAAAAGAAATATGATGCAGTTAGGCAAAAAAAATTAAGATGAAGATATAGGCATATAATTAATAAATGAGCTATAATCGTATTGAGTAAACATAAAGTATGATCAGTAATGAAAAATATAAAAAGCTAAAAAAAATAGCCCGCAGATATAAAGAAGTTAGGTTGACTAAAAATAAGATGTCAAAGTCTGTCAAAGGAGACAATAATGCAGTTCAGATGAAAGAAAATAAATGCACGCTGATTAATTAATACTACCCCGGATTAAACAACTCATCTGAATAGCGGGTAATGACTTCTAAAATAAAGGAGTAAAGATTACAGTTAGGTAATCAGAAAGGGGCATAATTTACAATAAGGATCATAGAAGTAGGTATAGATGACAAATAGGCAGAGATTAGCCATTGCAGTCGATAGGTTAGGCAGAATAGAATAGAAACATCGGCGCCAAGGAAACTGCCAAAAACTTCTTAAAACTTTTACATAAGCCGGTACAAATCATGAAATATTACCTATCAGCCAACGCCCCATAAGGAACACTGTGAGTTTTAAAATAAATTGAGAGGTCTTCTCATAAATCTCTGGAGATATATTATCCAATGAGGATAGAAGTATTAGACTAGTTGGATCATCATAAGTAGAATTAAAAAGTAGAATGTAAATGACATGTCTATCCCGATGATAAATAATGTTTGGCTCGATTATTGAGGAGTAAAATACATAGAGAATATTGTAAGTACCATGGTCAAAGAATACAAGCCATTCATGGCTATTAGCATTTGGAATGATGTTATAAATTAGAGTGAAGTCGACGGGCTCACTCAGTTCCTCAGCTATTGACAGGATGATGATCTAGAATCTGGAGAGAGAATGAATAAGCCTATAGAAGATGTTACTAAGTTTAGTAAGAAGTTAGAGCCATAAAAATATAGAACTAGTCTAGAATAGGGAGAATAGCAGGATAAAGAACCAGATTAAAGAGTGAACCATCCCTAGATTTGAATATGGTAAGTAAAAAGTGTAGATAGATTTAAGATATGTAGAGAAATAAGGGTTAAATCTTAAATCCTGCTCCACTAAGATTTTGCAGATGTAGAGGATTTTTTAGGAATGATAGGATCTTAGGGAATAATAAGCAGCATTTGCTAATTAAGCCAAGTCTTAAGATAAAGTTAACCTAAAAAATATGTAGTTTACAAAGGAAATAGAAGGCTATGAATAATGAAGAAAAATTAATTTTTTATCCTATATTACCTTAACCCAATCTCTTACCCGAAAGTTATAAAAATAATGTGTGAAGCCTCATAAATATAAAAAAGAAATGTCTCATAGAAAAGGTGAAACCCAAAGAAGGGTAATGAATTATGAAAGTAGTCTTAAAATAAAAGAAAAATAACCGAGTATATGTACTTATTAATCATAAGAGTGATTGTGATTTTACTGTCCAAGAAGGACTATTGTTGATGAAAGAATAAAGGGAATCTTAGGAACCTTAAAGTACTGGATGTTTGTCCCGGTTAAATCACTTTATTGGTAGGGTTATGATGATGAAAGAAGGATTATTCAAAAAGACAGAAAGATGTTACAAAGAAATATAGCTACCAATGTTTTGTTTCAGTTGTCAGGTAATAAACCTAGATATAGGAATGATTAAAATATAACAAGAGGAACACAAGGTTAATAGAAATGTTTTAGGTGAATTACTCCCAAATAGGAATCATATAACAGGATTGCATGATGATTAAACGAATACATATAAAGAATAGGGAGAAATACTTGTTCATGAATAGAAATTCCTGACATACTAACAAAGTACTAACAAAACTCATGCTTAAGTTAGTAGGTCATCCAGTAACCAAAAAAGGAATTTAATGATTAATTCATTTTTGACCTAACATAGAAGTTTGAGAATGTAAAATTAAAGCCTACCTATAAGAAGTATAAATGTCATTGTAAAGGTAAGAATCCTTTAGAAATTACAGTTGCCTTTTCTCAATCCCAGTATTGAGCCTCATGATGGAGAAGGCCTGACAATTATAATCAACTGCATGCCTAGTATTATGAAGATGGTGGAACTGTACAGAAAAGTCTGAATGCAAAGAATGATCAGTATTATGAAAATTCTCATACAACACACACACACACACACACACACACACACACACACACACACACACACACACACACACACATATATATATATATATATATATATATATATATATATATATATATATATATATATATATATATATATATATATATATATATATATGTGTGTGTGTGTGTGTGTGTGTATATATATATATATATATATATATATATATATATATATATATATATATATATATATATATATATATATATATATATATATATATGCATATATATATATATATATATATATATATATATATATATATATATATATATATATATATATATATATATATATATATATATATATATATATATATATATATATATGCCAGCACGTAAGGTGGGTTCCCCTCATGTAGGATAGAGTAAACGTATGTAAATTACACAAGACTGTCATCATTCATTTAGTTGTACTTGCATTCAGTTCTGTGTTGTAAATGTACGTTATTTTGAAGTGTTAAATTTTTATTTCACATAGTTTGGTTATGAATCCTTATGTAAAGTTGTTGAAAGATATGCTGCATAACACATGCCAGGTATAAAACATTAGAGATTGCATCATGTTTCCACTTGCTTGGAAGAGGCATGGAGGTTCTCCACTAAACTTATTCTTTTTTTTTATATATTACCAGAGGAGAGGGGCGGAGTTAGTTGAGTGTTGCCATCGTCAGGCGACGATAGAACTATGCTTGAAACTACTAAGTTGACGCTGCGAGAGCGCACACTCTTCGTAAATGCTTTGCCTGCCATCAGCTGAAAGCTTCTAGAAGGACATAAGATGATATATAAGGGCCTACCACTGTTTTGGGGAGAGAGATCCAGCCTCATATCCTGAAAGAACCTTACGTCAGACAGTCCTCTTCCCAGCATCTCTCCAGCCACTTTATGTTTCTCTCCAATGTATATAGTGCTTGTTGAAACATTGGTAATATTTTGTGTTTAATTTAGGACAAGTGAAGTATATACTGTAAGGACAATTTACATAAATTGTAATGTATATTTTTCTTGTGCCCTACTCTGTGTGATTTTGTTAAAAAGTAAAGTGCATTTGATTTTTTATTAAACGCTAAGTAACCTTGTGTGAGTCCGAAAGGTCGTAAGAGGAAAAGTTACTTATATGTGAAGGTGTTATTATTTTTTTATTTACTTAAGAGTTCAGGTGTAATTTTATCATTAATTGTCAAAATTCAATATTTTCTTAAAACAATCTCTAGTGAAACTAGTGATTATATTGTGAAATTCTTGAAGCGTCATTTTACCATAAGTCTAAGGTCTGGTTCACATTTAGGTTTTGAATCATTTATTTTTGGTGATAATTTTGAAATGTTACTTTTATATATTATATATTTTCGTAGTGTGTATTATTTCGATCACCAATAAATAATTCAGTGTCTTGCTTGTATTATTGACAGGGAACTGAAGTAAGATGTTGGTTGTAG
>NC_090740.1:138322792-138327792 GCF_036898095.1 Palaemon carinicauda | reverse complement strand
ATAGTTAAAATATTTTATCCAATAGCATCTATATAGTCCACTGTTCCCTAAGAATATGATAAAAAAATGGAGTGTATGGGATTAAGAGAAAGATGCTGAAGTTAGGTAGTTGTACTGTAAAACTGAGATTGAATAGTTTATATGTTATATTTATGTACGGAAAGAAATAAGCGAGAGGAGCACAACATATTATACAGGGAGGGTTCATGGCATGACATCGTTTGAGAAAGAACGTTTTGAGGATGGATAAGGGAGATTCCAAGTAGGTTCAGAGGGGAGAAGGCTAGGTGGAAATGTTATGCGATAAGTAAATGGAAAACTAAAAGTTTTCCTCAGTTCACTGAAGGGTTCATAGTTTTTAAATCTGTGATTCTCCTTCCATTTCTGCTTTTGAATTCTGCATTGCCATGTTATTTCATATTAAACAGTAAATTCTGTTACAGAGCCTTAGTCTTTTTTTTCAATTTACATATAGGGTTTGTGTGTGTATATGTGCGCGTATATGTGAGTACATCGAAAAGGAACAGTTATAGAGGAAAATCATGCGATATCCTAGCAGAACTCAAGGAAAAATAAGCGAAAATCAGATTGTTGTTGTCGATTAAGGTTAAATAAAGAAACAACTGAACAGAGATTAAGATAACTTGAATTATAACACAAAAGAGTAAAACTTCTTAATATAAAACGATGATGGGTAACCGTTGTGATAATATATCATAATCTTAGGACAAAACAGTTGATCAGGATACGTAAAAGACTTATGTATAGTAATCGTCAAAAGTGGAGCTACACATTTCAAAATTCATCGTAATTCTTTAGAAAATGACGTATATTTTATTCGAATATTGTCATCTTCTTTATCTGAATGGTCAATGTTAGTTCAATAAGTGTTTGAAAAAAAAATCCCTGTAGTCACATATGGGCTTTCAGTGTGTGGTACCGAGTATTCACCATGGAGTAGCAAAAGGAACTGGGCCCATAAGAACATTATTATTATTATTATTATTATTATTATTATTATTATTATTATTATTATTATTATTATTATTATTATTATTATTATTATTACTTGCGAAGCTATAATCCCAGTTGGAAAAGCAGGATGCTATAAGCCCCAGGGCTCCAACAGGGAAAATAGCTCAGTGAGGGAAGGGAACAAGGAAAAAATAAATATTTCAAGAAGAGCAACAATATTGAAATAAATATCACTTTATAAACTATAAAAACTTTAACAAAACAAGAGGAAGAGAAATAAGATATGAGACAGAACATTGTGCCCGAGTGTAGCCTACCCTCAAGCAAGAGAACTCTAACCCAAGACAGTGAAAGACCGTGGTACAGAGTGGTAATGACTAAACAGCTCCAAATTATAAAGAATTTTGACTTAGAAAATGTTAAGAATGGAATATCTAATAATTACCCTGTATTCTTCCTTAGTAAAGCGATACTTTATATAGCCACATGTTCAGCAATTATAAATTCACAAACACTTTTTACATAATAAAATCTAAAGTATGCAAAACTTGGCGGTAGCAAGGAACCAAAGTATTTATTTCAGGCCTTATGTATCGTCCTCATATTGATAGTTTTGAGTTTATGCAAAGTGTTTGATACTATGATTTACACACTGATGACGTTTCTTAACATTATTATTGATTTTTTAAGTAATAGATCTGAAAGAGTTGTTGTTGACGGGCACCATTATGTGTATAGGAATGTGATATCCGGTGTTCCACATGGTAGTGTTCTTGGCCCATTACTTTTCATACTATATACACATGACATGTGGTTTGGCCTTGAAAACAAGCTGGTTGCATATGCAAATGATGCTACTCTTTTTGCATCAATTCCATCCCCTGAATGTAGATCTGGGGTTGGTGAATCCCTTAATAGAGATATAGCTAAAATTATTTTGTATGTCAAGGACGATGGCTCCTCAACATCCGGATCTCAGTATTGCTAATGTTTCTTTAAATTTGCATGACTCTTTTAAAATTTTAGTTGTGATTCTCGACAGCAAATTTACTTTTGAGAAACACATTAGGTCAGTGTCTTTTTGAATTGCACAAAAAATGGGATTACTGAGAAAGTCTTTTAAGATTTTAGGTCATCAATCTATTCAGAAGAATTATTTTAATTCTTTCATTCTACCTTTTTTTGAGTATTGTTCTCCTGTCTGGTGCTCAACTGCTGATTCTCATCTTGATTTGTTGGACAGAAACTTACGGTCTATTAAATTTCTTATTCCTAATCTAGATATTAATCTTTGCACCGTCATTCATTTAGTTCATTGTGCATGTTGCATAAAATTTTTCATAACTCTGACCATCCTTTACATTCAGGCAGTTAATTCATATAGCCAGGCCTTCTCTATCACGAGGCTCAATACTACACAGTATTCTCGAAGTTTTATTCCAGCTGTTACCAAGTTATGGAATGATCTTCCTAATCGGGTAGTTGCATCAATAGAACTTCAAAAGTTCAAAGTAGGAACTAATGTTTTTATGTTGACCAGGCTGACATAAGTCTTTTTATTGGTTATATATGAAATATCTGTTTTTGATATTATTAATAGTTTATATAGGACATATCTGTTTTGACGCTGTTACTGTTTTTAGAATGATATATTGTTAATTTATTCTCATCATTTATTTATTTCCTTATTTCCTTTGCTTACTGGGCTATTTTTCCCTGTTGGAGCCCTTGGGCTTATAGCATCTTGCTTTTCCAACTAGGGTTGTAGCTTGGCTAGTAATAAAAATATTGATAATAATAATAGTAATAATAATAATAATAATAATAATAAACCAAGCAAATAATCTTCTTGCATACATTCTTATTATTTACTGATCTTGCTTTATGAAATGCATATACCACAACCCTGAGAGAGAGAGAGAGAGAGAGAGAGAGAGAGAGAGAGAGAGAGAGAGAGAGAGAGAGAGAGAGAGAGAGAACTTAAATGATGTGCTGGAAGAAATTAATCTCATGACTAATTGATATAAGAATGAACATTAGTGTTTTGAGTATTGCTTTTGATCTGTGTCTCGGAGAGAACGCTGACTTTGTCTCAGAAAAATCTTCGATGATGTCTTGGACATATTGCCGACAGTCTCTCGACAGTCTCTCAGACTCATCGCCTATAGTGTCTTGGAGAGATTCCCAGCAGTATCTCAGACAGATCGCTGACATATTCTTTGACTGATTGTTGACAGTGTCTCTGATATATCACCGACAATGTCTTAGTCACATCGCCAACAGCGTCTCTGACGGATCACTGATATCATGTCAGATCTCCAACAGTGTCTCAGACTGATCTCCGATACTGTCCAGAGTGAGCTGATATAGTATGACAGATCGCTGATAGCGTCTCGGAGAGATCGCCGACAGTGTCTGAGAGAGAGCCGACAGTGTCTTTGAAAGATCGCTGACAGCGTCTAGGAAAGATAACCGACAGTGTCTCAGAGAGATCGCCGAAATTGTCTCGAAGAGATCCCTGACATTGTCTCTGGAGGATGATCGACTGTGTCAGACAGATACCCGACACTGTCTTACATGAATGGCCAACAGTATCTCTTACATATCGCTGACAGTGTCTCTGATACATCGCCGACAGTATCTCAGTCACATCCCCAACAGTGTCTCTGACGGATCACCAACATTGTGAAAGATCTCCAACAATGTCTCGATCTGATCCCCGACACTGTCCAGGGAGAGCTGATAGAGTCTTTGACAGATCGCTGACAGCGTCTAGGAGAGATCACCGACAGTGTCTCTAACTAATCACCAATAGTGGCCAAGAAAGATTACTACCAGTGTCTCAGAGAAATTGCCGACAGAGTCTTTGACAGATCACCAACAGTATCTCGGAAAAATCGGCGATAGTCTCTCAGACCAGTATCTGGGACATATCACTGATAGGGCTAGGATAATTGCCAAAATTATCTCGGAGAGATCCCCAAATTTGTTACTGACTGTCGCTCTCTGTGTGTCCGACATATCCCCAACAGTGTACAAGAAGGATTGCTGACAGTGTCTTCAACAGATTGCTGATAGGGTCTCAGACTCATTACCAACATTATCTCTGAGATATCACCGACAGCGTTTTGGACAGCTCGTGAAAGGTGTGTCTGATAAATCACCGAAATTGTCTCCAACAGATTACCGAAAGTTTCTCAGACAGTGTCTCAGAAAGATCGCTATCAGGGTCTTGGACAGATTACCGACAGTGTCTCGGATAGATCAACCGACATTGTCTTACACAGATCGCTAACAGTTTCTCGGATTAAATGGCGATAATGTCAACAACAGGTTACCGTGAGTGTCTGGACACATAGCTGACAGTGTCTCAAATGGAGATTTGACAATGATTCAGACATATCACTAACAGTGTCTCGGACAGATTGCTGATAGTGTCTCAGACAAATCACTGAGAGTGCCTTGGACACCTTGCTGACTATTTCTTGGAAAGATCGCTGACAGTGTCTCAGAAGGATAGCCGACAGTGTCTCATACATATCGCCGACAGTCTCTTGGAGAGATCATTTAATGTACAGTATCTCTGACCGATAGCCGATAGCGTCTCGGACATATTGCGGGGCATATCTCGTAAAGGCTGTAGAAAGTGTGTCAGTTATACTTTGTGTGTATATATATATATATATATATATATATATATATATATATATATATATATATATATATATATATATATATATATATATATATATATATATATATATATGTATATATATATATATATATATATATATATATCTATATATATATATATATATATATATATATATATATATATATATATATATATATATATATATATATATATATATATATATATATATATATATATATATATATATATATATATATATATATATATATATATATGTGTGTGTGTGTGTGTGTATGTGTGTTTGTGTGTGTCTGTGTGTGTGTGTGTGTGTGTGTGTTTGTATTTATGTATAGATAACAGACGGATAGTA
>NC_090740.1:138312792-138317792 GCF_036898095.1 Palaemon carinicauda | reverse complement strand
TTATGTTGAAAACCATTTAAAATTACCATTGGGGTCTATTGTTGATGGAACCGGATGGCAAATTACAAATTTATTTAATTTTTAATTTTTACCAAATGTTTTGTTTGATGCCTCATATTCCTGTACGGAATATGAAGCTTCATTTCACCAACTGATAATGTGATGAAAAAAACTTTGCTTCAGAAAGAATATGGCGCAATGATTGTACTTTATAGTGATCACTTCAAATTCAGGTTTATTCACTAGAAAAAAAAATCTATGAATTTTAAAAAATAAACTGTACGGATCATCTAGAACTCACATATTGAATTGAGGAAGATAAGAAATCAGCTCTTTTTTATGGTAATTTGAAATAAATTTATTTGATAATGTTATCCAAAATAAGGCAAGTATTAAAGTAGAGGAATCAAAGGGTTAAGCAAGATATGAAGCAAAATAAAATGGATGTGGGAGTTTCTATGATATTTTGGTTTGAAGAGAGTCCTGCGTTTTTATGGAGTTCCTCTTGAATATGTAAATATGATTAAGTCTGCACAGGATCAAAGCAAGAGCAAAGTTAATGTTAATGGAGTCCTATCAAATGAATTTAAAGTGAAGAGTGGATTACTACATAGGAATTTGTAGTCCCCTAATGTAATTATGTAATGCACAGAACAGTTGTGGATGGTGAAGAAGGATTGGATTTGACAAGTAACAGGAAATGAACGGACCCACAGTATGAAGATGCCGCTGTCCATTTAGCAAAACGCAACGGGACTTGTAAAGCTTGCTTACCAGAATACATGGAATATCACATGAAATGGGATCAAGATAAATAGAATGAAGACATATGCTGAGAACGTAATATGCAATGGAAGATGCAATATCATTGTAAGAAGAAAGGATTTATGAGGTGGAATAATTGAAATGTTTAGGAACTATGATCGCTAATAGAGTGTCTTTAGAAATCAAGTTTAATGAATGATTGAAAAAAAAAAATAACACAATGGCTAGGTTAGGTCAAATTTGTAATTTAAATCACCTAAAATGACATAAAAATCAGGCTAGATATAAGTTTAGTGAGGTTTGTGTTACTGTATGGAAAGGGATCATGTTATGACAATGAAATAATATCCAACAGATTTTATAGATTTGAGAACAAAGCCCTCAAAAAATATTGGGAGTTGAATGGCAATACAGATTTAGAAATGAGACTATAAGAGAGATTACTCAAGTGCCATATGTGGATGACATAATATTAGTTCACCAAACTTTCAACTGGGCTCCACAAGGCCCTAGAAGATTTGGAAATCCCAGGCCTACATGGTTGAGGACTATGAAGCGTGAAGTGGGAGTTCATGGATGAAGAGGTATTGATTTAGAATGTATATATATATATATATATATATATATATATATATATATATATATATATATATATATATATATGTGTGTGTGTGTGTGTGTGTGTGTGTGTGTGTGTGTGTGTGTATGTGTGTGTGTGTGTATGTATGTATATGTATCATAATCAACTGGCAAAATCTAACTGAGGCCCTCTGCTTCAAAGGGTGTAGGAGAAAATGATAAGGATGATATTGAGTTACATATATGAATTTACACACACACACACACACACACACACACACACATATATATATATATATATATATATATATATATATATATATATATATATATATATATATATATATATATGCATGTCTGTGTGCATTCAGTTTTTGTTTGCTCGTGTGTGTATTAGAAAACATTAGGCAACAATTAAACTAACAAAAGTGATAATAAACCTGATAATATGTTTTTGAACATTGTTTAAGATAGAAACTCATATCGCCTTTAACGTGAGCTTTCATCTGCTGTTGTTGCAAGCGCTAGTTGAGTCTTGGCAAACCTCGAACGTAATCTTTTATTCAACACTGGAATATTGCAGGCAAAGACTATTCATTTCCCTTGATAACTGCATACCCCTGCAAATCTGGAGTTCTTGAGCCTCTAGGATAAAACCTTTCATATATCATTCACTCAATTCAAGTGCTTGCAATAGTTATGTAACTTATTATCTTTAGATAATTTAAAGCTATTCAGATCGATTGTTAAAACTTATGCAAATAACTTATATAACATATACTAACATACACATAACTATTCACATACACACATACACAAACACACACACAAACACACAAACTGTAGCCGTAAATTAACGGCTGCTGGCAATGCTGATATATATATATATATATATATATATATATATATATATATATATATATATATATATATATATATATATATATATATATATATATATATATATATATATATATGTATATATATATATATATATATATATATATATATATATATATATATATATATATATATATATATATATATATATATATATATATATATATATATGTGTGTGTGTATATATATATATATATATATATATATATATATATATATATATATATATATATATATATATATATATATATATATACATATATATATATATATATATATATATATATATATATATATATATATATATATATATATATATATATATATATATATATGAACATATATCACAAGCACACGTGATTTTAATTAATGAAAATATCACCCACGAATAGCATTTAATACCAAATTCTATCTTGGGAATATATATCCACTTGGAATTCATTTTATGGTAACAGCTTCTGGCTGGGTGGGGATTCGAACCACCACCTGTACGGCTAGAATCCATGCTGGCAGGGACCCTACCGACTCAGCTATCAAGAGAGTCTCTCTTGATAGCTGAGTCGGTAGGGTCCCTGCCAGCATGGATTCTAGCCGTACAGGTGGTGGTTCGGCTAGAATCCATGCTGGCAGGGACCCTACCAACTCAGCTATCAAGTGAGACTCTCTCTTGATAGCTGAGTCGGTAGGGTCCCTGCCAGCATGGATTCTAGCCGTACAGGTAGTGGTTCGAATCCCCACCCGGCCAGAAGCTGTTACCATAAAATGAATTCCAAGTGAATATATATTCCCAAGATAGAATTCGGTATTAAATGCTATTCGTGGGTGATATTTACATATATATACATATATATATACATATATATATATATATATATATATATATATATATATATATATATATATATATATATATATATATATATATATATATATATATATATACACATTATGTACACATGTTATATATATATATATATATATATATATATATATATATATATATATATATATATATATATATATATATATATATATATATAAGATGTGTACATAACGTATATATATATATATATATATATATATATATATATATATATATATATATATATATATATAAATATGTATATGTATAAATATATATATATATATATATATATATATATATATATATATATATATATATATATATAAATATATATATATATATATATATATATATATATATATATATATATATATATATATTTATACGTATATATATATATATGTATAAACATATATATATATATATATATATATATATATATATATATATATATATATATATATATATATATATATATATATATGTGTGTGTGTGTGTGTGTGTGTATGTATGTATATGTATCCTAATCATCATCACCAACAGCCGTTAATTTACCGCTGCAGAACAAAGGCTCAGAAAATTCTTTCCAATTGCACCTATTCAAGGTCTTTCAGGGCCACTTGCAAAAGTTCTTAGTTCGTCAATACTTATTCTTTTCTTCCTTCCTCCCTCTCCTTTTACAATTTATAGAAACCCGTTCTCTAATTCTTTATGTCCATCTTCTGTGTCCCATCCACATTATATGTCCTACTCTTGTCCATTTAATTTTTCTACAACTTGTTACGATATCCTCTACTTTAGTCTGCTCTCATATCTCTGTTGCTCCTTTTCTGTCTCTTAGAGTTTCGCCATCATTGGCCTTTCCATAGCTTTTTAAAATATAAATAGCTTATGCTCTAAGCCTTTAGTAAGGATCCAAGATTCTGATGTAAATGTTAATTCTAGTAGGACCATATCATTAAATACTTTTTTTTTTTTTTTTTTAAGAGAAAGTGTCATTATACTCTTCAGAATTTCATTTTGTTTACCAAATGCTCTCCCTCCCATGCTTATCCCTCTTTCAGTTTCGGTCACGTCTCCTGGGGAAGCGCTTACTGTCTGTTCTAAGTATGTACATTCATGAACAATCTCCAGTGATTCGTGCTTAAGTCTTATTTTTTAGTATTGCATTTTCATTGAACTTTATGTTAGTTTTACTCATATTCCTTTACAGTCCATTTATGCTTTCTCTGTTCAAATTGTCTATTATCTTTTGTCATTCCTTCCATGATTCAGTATATACAACTATGTCATGAGCTAGTTTTAAGTTTTTAAGGTATTCCCCACTGATAATTATTCCTACAATTTTCTAATGCAAATTCCTAAAAACTCCTTCGAGGCATGCTGTGAATAATTCGGGATAGATGGGGTCAATATCCATATGTAGAATCAGCATTGCCGTACTTAATGTTTAAATATTTACACTTTTCTAACATAAGATTTATGTATTCCTTTTTTTTTTTTTTTTTTTTTTTTTTTTTTTTTTTTTTGAAGGGCTTTCATTACTGCTAGGGTTTCGACAGAATGAAGAACTTCCTCATATTTTATAGACTAAAGTTGCGTTACACTCTGTTGATTCCTCTATCAGCTGATTGATTACATGGATACGGTCAATTGTTGAATACCCACTTCTAAAGCCTGCCTGCTCTCGTGGTTAAATGAAGTATACCCGTCTTTCTATTAGGCCTAATATGATCTTTGTAAATATTTTATATATATTACAGAGAATAAACTTATTAGGGGACAATTTCTTAGGTCATCTGTGAGTCCTTTTTGGGCGAATTGGTGTAATGATAAAGTTTTCCAAGCAGTAGGTATAGAGTAGTCTTGCGGACATTTGGTGTAGAGTTCA
>NC_090740.1:138300292-138302792 GCF_036898095.1 Palaemon carinicauda | reverse complement strand
AGCTAATGAATATTGTAGTTTACAGACCCCCAAATACTAAGGAGTTTTACATAATAATAGAAATAAAAATAGATGATTTATGTAGAAACTATAAAGACTGGAATATTCTCCTATCTGGAGATTTTAACTTTCCTTTCGTGGATTGGAAAGAATGGATAGAAGAAAGTGGTTGTTTCTATACATATAAAAAAGAGAGTAATAGTAGTGGAGAATATTAGAGGCAATTTCAAAAGCTTCAAGATATGCCATTAGAATAAAATATTCAACAAGAAAGGACAATGTCCTAGATTTAGTATTTGTGAATGAGGTAAATTATGTTAAAGAAATGATAGTGTACCACGAGTATTTCAGACCACAATGTCTTAGAACTATAGGCCATTCCAAAGCAAGTGATCGCAGAGATAATCAAAGCACAAAACGATGGGAAGAATATGAAAAATATATTTTTTATGGTAATAATATAAAATGGTTAGAAATAAATGAAGAATTGAACAAAGAATGTAAAAATGTATTCGTAAGTGATAATATACAAGTAAATACAGATACACTGTGCAAAATACTAGAGTAAATTGTTGAAAAATATATACCGAAAAAAACAATAAACATCAGATATGCATACAAAGAGACAGAAAGATCTTATTTCAAAAAAATAGAAAGTAGAAAAAAAATCTTGCGAAAGAAAAGATGTATGGAAAATAATGGAAATCAAATGTTAGATAGAAAATCCAGAACAAAAAATTATACAATTGAAAAAATTAAAAAAAGGGACTCGGAGAAAGGTCACTTCAATATATATATATATATATATATATATATATATATATATATATATATATATATATATATATATATATATATATATATATATATATATATATATATATATATATATATATATATATATATATATATACATATATATATATATATATATATATATATATATATATATATATATATATATATATATATACATATATATATATATATGTGTAGTTTACTCCTCTACCATAAAGATGAATAAGGGGATATTAGAAATAGGCACTCTAAGAATTGAAGGACGGTTAAAGAAAAAAAAAATGAAATATGCAGCATATTAGCAGAAAGATATAAAAGTGAGTTCACTCCATGAATTGCGAATGAGAATAATGAAACAGAAATGGGAATATAAAATGTTGAAAACCTAATGAATATAGATATTAATGAAGCAGATATTATGCAAGCTATAAGCAAAATTAAGAATGAATCGGTGGCCGGACCAGATGGAGTTCCAGAGATTTTGCTAAATAAAACTGCACACACTATCAGGAAGCCTCTTGCAATACTGCTAAGACAAAGTGTATAAATGAGCAAGATATTTGTTAAACATAAATTGGCTTATATAACCTTTATTTCCAAAAGTGGATCAAGACTAGAGGCAAGCAATTATAGACCTGGTAGTCTAATATCACATATTATGGAAGTGTATGAAAGGGTAATAAAAAGGAAAATAATGAATCATTTGGTTAAAAATAATATGTTTAATATAGGTCAACACGGTTTTGTGCCCGGAAAAAGTACACAAACCCAACTGATAGCAAACTATGAAAACATATACAAAAACATGATAAATGAAAAAGACACAGATGTGGTCTATCTAGATTTTGCAAAAGCCTTTGACATTGTAGACCATAATATATTAGAGAAAAAAGGAGAAAGCATAATATTGTGAGAAAGATAGGAAAAAGGGTAAAAGAATTTTTGCAAAAGAGAAAACAGATAGTGGTTGCTAATCATGAAAAATCAGAAGAAGATCAGGTAATATCTTGCGTGCCACAAGGTACGGTATTAGGTGCACTACTGTATGTTATTATGACATCAGACATAGACTGTGATGTTAAATACTCTGTAGTGAGAAGTTTCACCGATGACAAAAGAATAAGTAGAAAAATTACTTGTGATGAAGATAAGAACTCACTGCAAAGAGATCTAAACAAAATATATGAATGGGCGGAGAAAAATAGGATGGTATTTAACTCTGGTAAATTTGAATCGATAAACTATGAAAATAGTGAAGGAATGGTATGTGCATACAGGGGACCTAATAACAAGACAATCCCAAACAAGGAAGCAATTAAAGTCCATGGTGTAATGTTGAACAGGAATATGTTATGCAACGACCAAATAGCAACACTGTTGGATGAATTTTAAGCAAAAATGGGAATGCTACTCAGACACTTTAAAACAAGAAAAACTGAACATATGATTATGCTTTACAAAACTTATGTACGTAGTACACTCGAATACTGCAACGTGATACGGTACCCACACTACCTAAAATATATTGCACAAATAAAGATTGTACAAAGGTCCTACACTGCTAGAATATAAGTAGTTAACGACCATGACTACTCGGAAAGACAGCAATTTTTAAAACTATACAGTCTAGACAGGAGAAGAGGACGCTATATGATAATACAAGCAAGGAGTCAAATCAAAGGAATTACTGAAAACATCATGG
>NC_090740.1:138281886-138294386 GCF_036898095.1 Palaemon carinicauda | reverse complement strand
GAATTTTACCTAGTTTATATTTTGGTTTCGGTATTGTCATGAAACTGTCAATTCTAGGACATTCTTATGTTAGAGATTTGGAGCTTAGGGTTAATAGCTCAACAATTTTGATTGAACAGACATCTTTTGATGTTCAGTTTCTTGGTTTTCCTGGTGCCACATTTAATCATTTTTTTGAATAATCTAGCTCTCATAGAAGATGTTTTCACGTATAACCCCGATTATTTGTTGGTAATTTTAGGAGGTAATGATTTGAAGTCTCGTGTAGATTTGTCAGTGGTAAAGAATAATTGCAAAGAATTTTACAAGATTCTGAGATCCAGGTTACCAAGATCTTGTATAATTGCATCTCAAATTGAAATCCGATTTTATGAAAGGAGAAATCGGTTTGATAGCCCATGCGTGGAAGAATTCAAGTTAATGAGGCGTTATCTCAATAAATTTATTAATAAGTTGAGTTTCAAGAATTATTTGTTCAGAGTAGAGGGTCCAGGTAGATTAGATAATAGAAGGTTATACAGGGACGCCGCCCATTTAAACTCTGCTGGGTTAGATCTGCTCTATAGATTGATTTGTGATTGTCTGAAATATTGTTTAAATAGCAATCGGCAAAGATGTCAGAATTATCGCTTTTGATAAATTCTCGGAAATACATCCGCAGTCAAGTGACTAAGAATGTCAATCGAATTGAAGATTGTAAATTGGGTTCAGAAATTGAACGGCGATCACTTATCTCTAAATTTCATGGATTTGCTGAAGAGCTGAAGGTTTATAATTCTAAAATAGCTAAGTTATTATGGGCAGAAGAGGAAGATGAATAAAAATTGAATATTGAATTTGAAGCTTGTGAGAGCTACTTGGATAAAATAAACTTTTTTATAGCTACCCTTGAGGCTACTAAAGATTCAGTTCCTCCCCATTCTGTACTTGAAGCTAGAAGCCTTTTGAAAAGCCCTACAGCTCCTTTACCAGCATTTAAAAGTGTAGAGGGAGAAAATATAGAGAAATTTCTTTCTGAATTTGAAGAGGTTATTAAAACCTTCAAGTACACTCAGAGACAAATTACTGCTGCTGAAGCAACAAGTGTCAGGTCGTGCATCCATACTACTCGATTCACTTGAAACAGACAAACAGACATATGAAGATGCAAAATTAATTTTAAGGTCTGCTTTAGCATCCCCTAGGTTTCAGAAGTTTACGTTAATAAAACAGTTGACAGATATGAAAATGCCTTACCAAACAGATACATTTGCGTACGTTGGTCAGATGAAAAATTTCATGGAATCTGTTAAGTTGTTGAAAATGGAAGTGGACGATTTTTTTAACTATTTCTTTTGGAATGGCATGAACAGCACCTTCCAATCTCAGCTAGTAAATATTACCAATAAGACTAGGCCCTCCCTTTCAGAAATTAATGATAACATTTTTGAAGCATGTAAACGATATGCCATAGCATCTCAGAAAACTTATACAAAAGTTAAGAAGTTTCCCAAAACTTCAGAGACTGTTAATCTAGCCTCTAATGTGAATGTTGAAGGGCAGCCTACGAAGGCGAAATGCTCTTTATGTGCTTATGACAGAGCAACTGATGATCACCAAGTTTTCAAGTGCCCGGTTTATAATAGTAATAAGGCAAAGGTGGATAAGCTGAAAGAGATAGGAGGTTGCCTTAAGTGTGCCAGTTCCTCTCATTCTGCGGGTTTGTGCAAATTTAGACTTCATAAGAAATGCAGAGGTTGTAATGGCTGCCATTTCACCTTTCTCTGCATTAAAAAAGATTCCCCAAAAGAGGAGGTAGTCAATGCTAGAAATCTTAATAAAAACTCCAATTTAGTTAATGAGAAATCTGAAAAGGTTTCCACGGGGGTAGTATTTTCAGTGGATGCTCTTCAGTGCTATGGCAATAGATCTGCTCTACCAACTTTCACTTGTCAGCTAGAGGACCATACCCAAATAAGAGGTTTACAAGACTCGGGCTGTCAGTGTAATTTTATTACGGATAGAGCGGTTAAGAAGATTCAGTTCAAAGTTTTGAGGAGAAATTTGAGTCTTACTGTTAATGGTTATAACTCTGCTAAATCATATAATACAAAGGTTGTGGAACTGAATTTAAAATTTGGTCAGGAAATTTGCAAGGTGGAGGCCCTATGTGTACCTTATATAAATATATATTTGAAGTTGCCTAATTTGTTCAGGGTGGCAAGCCATTTCTCTGCTAAGGGTTACACCCTTGCAGATAAACAGTTGCTAAATAATGGGGATGAGTTAAATAGTATAGATTTCATCCTAGGCACTAACTCTGCTCACTGCACTATGGCGTCAACAGTTAGGTTTGGACAGGATAGTCCTTCAGTATACTTTCAAACTTCCTTTGGAGTGATGCTTCTTGGTAATGTTGACACAATGTTGAAAAATTTACATTGCCTTCCTGATTTAAATGCAGTTGAAACTTCAATTACTTGCAAGTCTGATGTTGCTCAGTTGGATGTAGGTTCTCTTGATTCCATTGGCCTTGGATTAGGTAAATTTAATGATTAATCTATATTGGAGCATGAGGAAATGGTTGTAGAAGCTAATTTTCTAGTTTTAAATGAGAATGGGGCCATAAATGAGCAAGCATTACAAAGGGCCACCGAGCAAATGTTGGAATATGACTGCAAAAGGATCCTTAATTATGATAAGGAAGATAATGAGACATCTGTGGAACTCAATAATTCTCTAGTAAGATATGCACTTAACAATGCCACTGTTAATGAGGATGGTAGAATAACAATGCCTCTGCTATGGAATAGTAAGCTGTCACACTTACTTGGTAAAAATTATAAACTAGCTGAAGCAGTGTTAAAGTCAAATTTAGAGAAGCTTTGCAAAAGGGAGATGCATCTGAAACTCATGGATGAAGTCATTAAAGAACAAGAAAATTTAGGAATAATTGAAAAGATCCCAAACCTTAAGCATTACCTAACTGAACATCCTGAACATAGTTTTTTACCCCACATGGGGGTTTTTAAACTTGATCGAGAGACTACAAAATGCAGAGTAGTATTTCTATCAAACATATTTGAGGCTGACCCTGGAAAACCCATGACAGTAAGCCATAACCAGGCAATTCATCCAGGGCCGTCGTTAAACCAAAAGTTAAGTTCAGCCTTGCTTAACTTACGATTTGGTTCGAAAATATTGTTTTGATCTCAAAAAGGCTTTTAATCAGATAGCACTTAGACCTTCAGATCAGAATAAATTACTTTTTCTTTGGGTTAGAAGTGTGAAGAAGAAATATTTTTCCGTAGTTGGTTACAAGAATCTTAGATTGAGTTTTGGTTTAAGATGCAGCCCTACAATTTTGATGTTGAGTCTTTATAAGATACTGGTTTTGGATGTGGAGGGTGATAATCAAGAGGTAAAAAATATGAAGAAATTGCTTTATCAGTTGTTTTATATGGATAATGGAGCTTATACCTGCAAAAATTCGGATACCTTGGAATGGGCCTATACTCGGCTAACAAATATATTTTCTCCCTATAGAATAAAATTGCAACAAATTGTCACCAATGATGGGCCACTTCAAGAAGTCATTGACTCAGACTGGGATCAACATACATTAACGGAAGTTAAACTTTTAGGTTTGAAATGGAATAGGGAGTTGGATACCCTTTCAACTTTTCCCATTGTTTTGGAAGCTTCGGCCAGTACGAAGAGGTCCATCCTCAAGTCCATTGCTTCAAACTTTGATTTGTATAATATCAATGGTCCAGTATTTAATAGGGCAAGGCTATTTATGCATGGTTTACAGTGTGATAAGTCATTAGGATGGGATGATATTTTACCTGCTGAAAAGCTAAAAGAATGGAAATGCATTGCAAGGCAAGCTAATTCTACTCTTGAAATTGTTGTTCAAAGATTTGTTGGGGAAAGAGATGGACAATACAGACTTATTGCTTGTGTAGATGCTAGCAGTATGATATATGGAGCTGTTCTGTATATAGAGAACATTGATACTGGCCAAACAATTTTTTTGTTAGCCAAAAACAGGCTCATAAACAGACAGTCTAATACGAAGTCCATCCCTTCCCTGGAGTTACAAGCCATTTGTTTGGGTGTGGAGTTGTTAATTGATTTGTATAAAGATTTAGGAGGGCCTGATTACCTCGTTCCAATTGCAATAAAAAGTTTGGATTTGTACTCTGATAGTTTGGTAGCTCTTTCTTGGATCAATTCATATTCCTATAAACTGGATAAGATGCAGAAAAGGTCTGTATTTGTTCTTAACAGGCTACAGCAAATAGATAAGTTATGTGAAACGTTTCCTGTTAATTTTACTTTCATCACTGGAACGGCCAATCCTAGAGACTGCATAACAAGAACCTTGTCTTATAAACAGTTAATTAATACAAACTATTTTTCCGGACCTCAACCTGATATCCACCAATCTATAGTCAGTCAAGATATTTTGAGAGTTACAGTTCCTAACCCTAGGGCTACCCTTGACTTCAAAGAGGAGAATGTTTTAAGTAATGTTTGTGCACAAGACCTTAGGGAGGACGTTGCTGAGCATCTAGTTTCTCCAAACAGATACTCTAGTTTCTCTCTCATGGTTAAAGTGCATGCCAGGGTTGCTCAGTGTTTTGCCAAGTGGAAAGCTACAGTTACAGCTAGAAAACTGAAGGTTCCCGTTGAATCTAATGATACAGGATTTTATGTGAAAGCTCTGAAGATGATCATATTGAAAGAACAAAAAATTCAGTATCCTATTGTTTTGGAGTATTTTGCATACAATTCTAAACTTCTTAAGGATATACCTAATTTGGTAAGACAGTTGAATGTTTACCCAGATAAAGATGGAATTCTCAGAGTCAAAAGCAAGTTTGACAGGTGGAAAGGTAAACAGAGGTGTTGCTTCCCAATCTTGCTGTTTAACAAAAGTTCCTTGACAGAACTGATAATCAGGAGTCTTCATATAAAACTCAAGCATGCTGGTTATTATTCTGTTCTGAATGAGCTACGCAAGAAGTTCTGGATACCACAATGTTTTTCAGCTGTTAAAAGAGTGGTAAAAGATTGTGTCATCTGTAAAAGGTACAAGGAGCATACCATTCGGTTAAATCAGTCCCCTTACCGGGAGTTTAGGATGGATCCTTCCCAGATTCCCTTCAGTTATGTACATATTGATTATTTTGGACCATATTTTGTAAAGCAACAGGGTAGTAAGGTGAAGGTTTGGATTCTGTGTATGAGCTGTATGTATACAAGGGCCATTAATTTGAAATTATGCTTGGATTTGTCAGTCAAGGAATTTTTGAGATCATTCACTCTACATACCTTTGAACATGGTTTACCACAATTTGTAGTAAGCGATTTGGGGACACAACTTATTGCCGGGGCTAATGTTATTGCAGATTTTTTAAAAGATCCTGATACTCAGTCATACTTTGAAGAAAATGGAATTAAACCTATTAAATTTGAAAATTATTACAAGGGTTGTAGCCAAATGGGTTCTTTAGTGGAAATTTGCATAAAAATGGTAAAACATCTAATTAACAAATCCATTAAAACAAATGTGTTAGACATAAGGGATATGGCCTTTCTTATATCTCAGGCAACTGATCTTATAAATCGTCGTCCCATTGTCTTTAAGGATGGTTTAAGGGATGTGCCTGATGAATCTGTACCTAGCCCAATAACTCCAGAAATTCTAATACATGGCTACGAGTTAATCTCTGTTAACATTATACCTGAATTGCAGTGTGATCCTGAATTAGATGGGGAGTATGTCTTAAAAGAGTCACCCTCAAGAATAATTGAGGACACTTACAGCAAGCTGAGGAATGTAAGAGAGACCTTGATTAGAATTTATCATTCTGAATTTTTGACGACATTGATAAATCAAGCAGTTGATAAGACTGACAGATACAAGCCTGTTACCCATAAAATCATTGAAGCTGGAGACATTGTTTTGCTGAAGGATCCTCATACTAAGGCCTTAAATTATCCACTTGGGATTGTTAAGGGGGTGGTAAAGAATGGCCTTGGAGAGGTGACCAATGCTCAGATTTTGAAAAGGAAGTCTGGTGAAGTTGTGAAAAGACATGTTACCAGCCTTATACCCTTGCTCAGGGATAAAGGTTGTATTAGTGGCATTGCTCCCTCTGTGAGACCCAAGAAAACTATAGCAGTGGACTCTAATTATAGGTATCCAAAGAGAGCAGCTGCCGTTGCATCAGGATTAAGGACTAAGGAGATGCTCCTAGAATAAATCAAGAACTTCCTCAGATTTTCAAAGCCTAGAAAATCCGAGCTCCTTCCCTGGAGTGTTGGGAATTCTGTTTAATTAATGTTGTTCCTTTTGTTGTTGCTACAGTATTTGGTTAGCAAATCATATATTCCATTGTTTATTAATTTTCTTTCTGGGTAAACCTGTGTTACCCAGTGATAACTTATGCATTATTATTATTATTATTATTATAAATAATGGTAGTTTACGCTTGAAGGGAAACCCAGCATATTGTATATTTTCGTTTTGACGGTAAATCCTTTGAAGCATGAACTACTAAACAACCCTTTCGGAACTATCTGCTGGTGGTCTTGTTTTTTCCAGTAATACGAATTCTAAAGGAAACATCGCCAGCAGAGAGAACGGGAGTTGAAAGAAGGTTTTCGTACTGGACGGACGGCTGAATATTACAGGTGTTATTAAATCCAGAGTTGGTCGAAATCATATAATTGGGGAGTAACAGATACTTGCTTTTCTCCGCCATCCTGCACAAGACAAGACCAGCCATAAGCGTCGTAACATCAGGACACTATCTTCGCCAAATTTCCGAGGAATTGAATTGATAAGGTACGTCATTACGAAAGATATGCTGACTTCTAAAGTGATTCCCTGTCAATTTGTTTATCGTGGATAAATATTCCCTTGCTCGATTCCCAATTAATAAACCCTGTGGAGTTGGTATTTAAACTATTCATAATTTATCACTGCTGTAACTTTGCGTGTTACCATATGAAAGTTTTTGGATTAGAGGCAGTTTTTACTTAATTAGCCAATGTTATGTTTACTTTATGCCGAAGTTTTCGGATCATTGGGCCTTTCGTGGTTAGGTGGTTGCCACGTTAAATTGGAGGCAGAATATGTAGGCTATATATTTTTCATTGCTCAGAATTCATTTTAATTGTAAAGTTAATTCTGAGTGTAGGGACTTGAGTGAAATAGCAGAGCTTGCGCTTTTACCTCAAAAATCTTTTTTTCATTTTACTACAGTTATTGAATTAAGTGATTTAGCAGAACTTGCCTTTACCTTTTGAATATAGTATTTCGTTTATGTCCTCAGGGTTTCTTGAAAAACGAGGAGGGTAGGAGAAGGAAGACAGCATACCTGTAGTTACTTCTGACACAGGAAAATCCTTCTCTACGTCAACAAGCCCACCAGCAACCAGTTCTAAATTTAACTTCACATGGAAGTTCAACCTTTCACTAAAGTGAACATTTTTTAATGGACTTGTTTTATTCCTTCCATCTTACAATTTTCAAAATATATATATATATATATATATATATATATATATATATATATATATATATATATATATATATATATATATATATATATATATATATATATATATATGCATATATTTATATACTTATATATATATATATATATATATATATATATATATATATATACACATAAATATATATATATATATATATATATATATATATATATATATATATATATATATATATATATATATATATATATATATATATATATATATATATACACACACAAATATATATATACACACACACACACATATATATATATATATATATATATATATATATATATATATATATATATATATATATATATATATATATTACCTCCGCCAGGAGGTATTGTTTTCGGTTCGGTTTGTTTGTTTGTTTGTTTGTTTGTTTGTTTGTCTGTCTGTCTGTGGACAACGTAGAGGCCACATTTCTACACGGAATCACTTCAAACTTGGCCAAGTAGTTCCCCAATGTGTATGGAAGAACTGATTAAATTTTGGTCAAGGTCACCCCAAGGTCAAGGTCACAGGGGTCACTGGTGTCACTATGACATAAGTGGCCATATCAAGAGACAGAAATAAAGCACTGACTTTTGCATAAGCCAACAGGGAAGTCCTAGTCCAGGCGCAACCCATGGGTGATGTTAAAATTTATAAAGGTCAAAGGTCAAGGTCATATTGGTGCATTATATCAATGTCATATTAAGTATCAGTGGCAAATGAACAAAGATCACTTGAAGGTCAAAAGTCAAGCAGGTCACTTGAAGGTCAAGGTCACGTGAAGGTCAAGGTCACGTGAAGGTCAAGGTCACCTGAAGGTCAAGGTCACGTGAAGGTCAAGTTCACCTTGGCGGAGGTATGTCCTCTACGAGGACCATGTCCTTGTTATTATTATTATTATTATTATTATTATTATTAGCCCAGCTACAACCCTAGTTGGAAAAGCAAGATGCTATAAGCCCAAGGGCTCCAATAGGGATAAATAGCCCAGTGAGGACAGGAAATAAGGAGATGAATAAGTGATGAGAATAATTTAACAATATATCATTCTAAAAACAATAAAAGCGTCAAACTAGACATGTCCTATATAAACTATAAACAGCGTCAAAAACAGATATATCCCATATAAGCTATAAAAAGACTCATGACAGACTGGTCAACATAAAAACATTTGATCCAGCTTTGAACTTTTGATGTTTTTTTTATTCTACTACGCCATTAGGAAGATCATTACACGACTTGGTAACAACTGGAATAAAACTTCTAGAATACTCTGTAGTACTGAGCCTCATGATGGAGAAGGCCCGGCTATTAGAAATATCTGCCTGCCAAGTATTATTATCAGGAAAGAATTGTCCATATCAGGAAAGAATTGTCCAGGAAGATCTGAATGTGAAGGATGGTCAGAGTTATGAAAAATCTTATGCAACATGCTCAATGATCTAATTGAACGATGGTGCCAAAGATTAATATCTAAATCAGGTATAAGAAATTCAATAGACCGTAAGTTTCTGTCCAACAAATTATGAAGAGAATCAGCAGCTGAAAACCAGATAGGAGAACAATACTCAAAACAAGGTAGAATGAAAGAATTAAAACACTTATTCAGAATAGATTGATCACCGAAAATCTTAAAAGACTTTCTCAATAAGCCAAGTTTTTTGTGCTATTTAAGAAGACACAGACCTAATGTGTTTCTCAAAAGTAAATTTGCAGTCGAGAATCACATAAAAAAATGTAAAAGTCATACAAATTTAAAGAAACATTATTAATACTGAGATTTGCATGTTGAGGAGCCACCGTCCTTGACCTACTTACAATCATACTTTGAGTTTTATTTGGATTTAACTTCATACCCCATAATTTGCACCATGCACTAATTTTAGCCAAATCTCTATTGAGGGATTCACCAACCCCAGATCTACATTCAGGGGATGGAATTGATGCAAAGAGAGTAGCATCGTCTGCATATGCAACAAGCTTGCTATCTAGACCAAATCACATATCATGTGTATATAGTATGAAAAGTAATGGGCCAAGAACACTACCCTGTGTAACACCGGATATTACATTCCTATACTCATTATGGTGCCCATCAACAACAACTCTTTGAAATCTATTACCGACTCCCAACTGTTTCAGTTTGAAAACAAGGGCATCATGATTATCACGGTCAAAGGAAGCACTAAAATCAAGGCCAATCTTATGAACTTCCTGACCACAATCAAGGGATTTCTGTACAGCATTTGAGATTGTAAGAAGGGCATCACATGCTCCAAGGCCTTTACGAAAACCAAATTGCAAACTAGGAAGTAGATGACTACTTTCAGCAAACATATTAAGACGTTTTGCCAGAAGATGTTCAAAAACTTTAGATAATATCAGAGTAATGGAAATTGGGCGGTAATTTATATAGATGAGTAACATTACCAATTTTCCAACAAGTGCAAAAAGCTCCTCTTCTTGCTAAATTGCGCAAAATAACAGATAACTTTAGTGCTAATAAATCTGCTGTCTTTATAAAACACAAAGGAAAAATACCATTTGGGTCTACACCTCCATAAGCATCAAGGTCCATCAACAGACCCTTAATCTCACGAGATCGAAAAACTAAACTAGTTAGTTTAGTCTCAGGAAAACATGAATGAGGAAGTTCAAGTTATACATTACTCTGTTTACTGTCAAAATCATCAGCCAAAAGGGTTGCCTTTTCCTTTGGACAGTGAATGACTGAGCCCTCTGGTTTAAGTAAAGGAGGAACTGTTGCATCTATACCAAAGAGTGCAGATTTCAGGGTAGACCACCATTTATGTTCCTGAGTTGTACCAGAAAGTGTTTCTTCTATGGTTAAATTGTACTCCTTTTCAGTTGAGGCATAAACTCTATGAACAAAAGCTCGAAGCTGAGTATAGTTGTTCCAGATCCAGATTAAATCTGATCTGTTACCCTTCCTAAGAGGATAGGCCCCCTTCTTCTCTAAATAAGGACGTCTAAAATCATCATTGAACCACGGTTTGTCCTTCACTCGGTACCTTAGCACACAAGAAGGGATACGCCTGTCAATTATGTTGACTAGATTCTCATTCAAAGGAACAACAGGATCTACACTGCTATATAATTGTGACCAATTCAAGCACAAAAGATCATGCGAAATCCCATTCCAAGTCTGCTTGGGATTCCATATAAATTTTATAAGAGTATGATATATCAGGGTCAGGCTGCTCAGTCTTCACTAATAATGGAAACAAGGCATGATCAGATGTCCCGACGGGAGAACCAACCTTACTAGTTATAAAGCCAGGGAGTCAGTGTATACGAGGTTCAAGCAATTACCAGACCTGTAAGTAGCTTCATTTATGATTTGCTCACAGCCTGATTCAGAGGCAAAGTTTAAAGCTCTTAAGCCACGGTGATCAGTAGGAGAGATAGAACGTAACCATTCCCTATACTGAGCATTAAAATCATCAATAAAGACAAAAGAAGCCTTTTTATCATCTTGTATCTTAGCCATAATGGTTAGAAGAAAATCGAAGATAGAATCATCCATGTCTAGATTCCGGTAGATCGAACACAAATAAAAGTTGTTATGCCCACCACAAACTTTTATTACCTGAATCTCATGACATCCACATTGATAGCAGGACTTACGAGAAACAGGATACTCTGTCCTAATATACACCACGATTCCCCTGGCCCTAGCGATGGCATCACGTTTCAACATTTTTGGCTTCTTAAAACCAGTTATAAGGAACTCAGATGAGTGCCTCATATTAGAAACCAAATTTTCTGAGCACAAAAGAATTTCTTACTGTCTAGACGCAATTATAAAGTCTTGGATATTTGCATGAAGACCACGAGTATTGCAATACAGAAGAGGACATTTACAAAATCTAGGACGTACTGTCCCGGATTTCACGCATTTCTCCAGACAGCATAAGAATTAATAGCAATAAAAAAGAGACAGCATACTTAAAAACTAGATTAACAAGAATTATAACAAAAAACATTTGTACAGAATTATAAATAAAGTGATTGATGATACCCATAGACTATAGTAAAAAGTCGGAAAACCTGGTCAACATGGAGGAGCAGATACACCATGCAAGGCTAAATACCATCCAGGATAGCCACTTCAACTGAAGGGAGGACAGTAAGGATGGTTTTGAGAAGAAAAAGAATCAGAAAAAGGAAAAGACAACCTCCTGATAAACCACCAGGCATCCATGGTCATTTTATTAAGCCTGCCAACACACAATTAAAAAAAAAAAAAAAGAAACTATCAATATTTTAAACAAATTATTTTCTGAGCCTAATACCACTTTCAATGATTTTAATCGCACGTCTTTTAAAAAACTTTTGGAGCTAGCGGTGCTGGACACCTCTTTCATTTTCAATGATAATTTGTACAAACAACTTGATGGGATGGCTATGGGTTCCCCCTTGGGATCCACCTTTGCTAATATTTTCATGTGCTCCCTGGAGGAGACCATGCTGGAAAATTGCCCTTTAAGTTATCATCCCTTGTTTTATGTTAGGTATGTTGATGGTACCTTTGCTCTATTCAGAGATGAGTTCGGCACTGAATCATTCCTTGACTTTGCCAACTCACAACATGAAAACATAACATTCACCGTAGAAAAGGAGGAAGATAACAAACTCCCTTTTTTAGATGTGTTGGTGTCTAGAAATAGAGAAGGTTTTAGTACCACGATATTTAGAAAAAAAAGGCGTTCACTGGGTTAGGTTCAAACTTTTATAGCTCTTGTTTTTATAATTTCAAAACTAATTCTATTTTTACTCTACTCCACAGAGCATTCCTTTTGACCTCTAGTTGGGAATCTTTCCATATTGAAATTATTTATCTATGTGAATATTTTAAGATAAACTGTTTCCCCACCAAAATATTTTTTAAACTTCTTAATAGATTATTGAATGATAAAGTTGGC
>NC_090740.1:138261886-138264386 GCF_036898095.1 Palaemon carinicauda | reverse complement strand
CTTGCTTACCCAGAGTACTTTCCCAGTTTATATAATGTTATTGTCATTATTACTATAATTGACAGACATGTATGCAAAGTGGTAGTTAGTTACTAACAGAGAGGCGAAATGAATGCAAGTCAAGTTTAGTCGACAAGACAATGATCTTGTATATATAGAGAGTTGCAAGCAAGAATAACATGTTGTTTCTGTAAGAAGTGCTGGGAGAGCGAGAAAGTAATAACAAAAAGTAATAACATTACGGTAAACAAGCGTGTATGAAACATGTTTGGTACATGGATCACTCCATTAAAATAGCGTACATAAGAAATAGAACACCCGGCTCATAGAGGCTCACTGTAGGTGGGTTATCTAGCAAGATATACACAGATTCTAGGTTATGATTGGAGACAAGTCTTCTTTGCTTCGAATTTCAATTAAGAAATCTTTCGATGTGTGATGATTCACGAGGAAAGGCTTTTATAAATGGACGTCAGCAGTAGCTTACTAGTGTTGGTGTGAGGGAAAGTGCATTGCTGTGTACTAGTTTGTCACTATGTGTTTCTTGATGGGGACTTGTAAGTCTGCCACCATGGATTAAATTTTCCCATAACGTAACATAGGCACTGAAGATTATCAAAAGAGGTTGCAGACAGGAAAAAATTGTTGGGATGGCCAGCAGCTGAGACATCTAGGGCATTGTTTGGGATTGGTCTTTAATCCCAGGAAAACTCAGGAAAACTGAGTAATCCAGTTGAAGTCACTCCAGGATGTCAAAGGTGCTGTGAGGGTGCGATGAAAACATTCGACCACTACATTGGCTGCCGGGTTATAGGTGGTTGTCTGAAGTTCAGTGATACCAGGTGATTTACTAATGATGTCCACAACTGAGAGAAGAAAGGGATACCCGTGTCAGAAGTAATATACTTAGTGATACCAAATCTCACTATCCATCCTGAGATTGACGCGAATATACATGGGGTGGACATTGCAGTTTTTATGGGGAGGACTCCAGGACAATGATGTGATGTGTTCAATGATGGTAAACAGATATCGGTATCCTACTGATGTGGGTATGGGACCTACTATATCAATGTAGATTTGGGCTAAAACAATGCTTATGTTTAAGGTAAAGAGATCAATCCTGGATCTGTGGGACGATTTACTTTTGAAGCTTGGTTTTAACCACAGGCAGGGACCCAACCCTTAGCATTCTTAGTAATACCGTGCCAAATAAACTTGGCATTTAATAGCTCTGGGTTAGACTGTCGCGGGGGATGTCAGAGGCCATGAATGAAATCAAACACTTTCAGGTGCAAGAGTACATATATCCACGATCGTGGCCTTTCAGTGCTGAAATCACAGAAGAGGGTGGTGTTGGAGTTGTCAAGGGTGACGTCATCCGAAGGGAGGGATGTACAAAATTTCCTATATGATTGATACTCTGGATCTTTTCACTAGGCTTCTGCTAAGGTGTTATAATGCAATCCCAGGTGAATGGCATACAATGTCATTCCTGATAGGGCACTTGCAATCGGATTCATATTTCCAGGGATATGGTGAATAATGCAGTTACATTCAGCCATGGCAGAGAGGGTGTCGGAATTAACGGGTGAACCATGCTACATATTGTTAAGTGATATTACATATCGGGGCCATATGGTATTTGTGAATGACGAAGGGTTTACTCTTAAAGATTTGGCAAGAGGGGATGGACAATCAAATGCACCTCCAGCAATTCCGTGTTAAAGATAGATTACCAAGATTTTGCTTTGAATACATTTTTGCTGAAAAGGGCCAATGGACTGGGCGAGCAATTGACTATTTGGTGGACTACTGCACCAATAGGGACGTTTATTTGCATTAGTGGAGAGAAGTAAAGGAGCATATGGCACGGAAAGGGGAGAGCAACGACAGTTGATAGGGCATTGTTTGCATTGCAGAAGGCCACTTCCTGAGAGGGACTCCACTTCAGGTCTTTTGTCCTGCCCTTGAGGTAGGCGTAGAGGGAGGCAAGAGTGGCGGCGATGGTTAGCAAGAACTAGTGATAATAGCTCACCATGACCAAAATTCTTGTAGTGCTTTGATGGTCAAGTGTGTGGGAGAGCTCTGAACAGGTGAGGGAGGGGATGGACACTGCTATATGAATGTCATTTCATTGACGCTAAACGTTCACTCATTTTGTTGAACTACAAGGTGGTTTGTTGAAGGCGGTCAAGAACAATGCGTATGTGACAGCAGTGTTTCTCTTTAGAGGAAAACTATACAAATTTGCCATTCACGTAACAAACACAGAAGGAGAGGATCCCTCAGGTGCTATTCATGAGGCGTTAAAAAATTAGCCCTATATTATGAAAGAATAAACAGGAGTAATGGAATATGTAAGTACCCAAGGGGAGTGTAGTGGCAGTCTTGTGGATGTCTTTTGGGTTCTGATAACACCCCTTCAAGAGGTAGAGTATGGAGGAAACTTATGCTTTGGGCAAGTAGAAGGTGAAGTCAGCGAGGTTGGCAAGGGGGT
>NC_090740.1:138254386-138256886 GCF_036898095.1 Palaemon carinicauda | reverse complement strand
AAAGGTTGTGAAGAACCATGTATTATTAATGGAAGCCAAAATGGAAATAAATTGAAGATTTTCTGAGAAATTTCTCTTTTAAGAAGATAAAATGTAGATACTACTGAAGATAAAAAGAAAAAGTTCAAACTTATTTGCTTAGGGCATGTGGTGTAAAATGCATGGAAAATGTTAGAATTCTGGAGACAAGGATTAGTGGAGGCTTAGAAAAAATAGTTCAGCCTATTTCTCTAGATGGTTCTGTCATGTATAAAAAATGGCCAATGACAGTTGATGGAAAGATTGAATAATTCATTGTCGTTGGGAGAGAAGATGAGAGTAATATCTAAGAATATTTTGTCATATGATATGAAGGACCTCTCAATAGGGGAACGTCCCACGACAATTATACTTAAATGATGCAATACACCAATGAACTCCCGGCCTTACATCAAGCCGAACTGCTACTGCAGCGATGAAATCCAGGACTGAAGTCAGTGCTGTTGATGTCAGAGCAAGTGAGTTTGTGGAATAGAAGTGTGCTAAAAAAAGAAAAAAAAATGTGTGTTGAGAGGATGGGTGTGCTTTTTGGTGTGTGGGGTCATGTAGGAGGGTTGTTGTTGTTGTTGTAGGAGGTGGTGTCGTTTGAGTGGCGGAGGTTTGGATGGATGGTGGTGAGGTTAATGTTTTGGGAGCTTCTGATTGGTAGTTTGTGTAGGAGTTAGAAGTGGCTATTAGTGAGGGAGGGTATTTCCTCGCACTTATATCTCATTCATTATCATGCACCTGAATTATGAATATAGTAGCGTCTGATGTGCTGTTTTCTTCTTCTTCCGAAAATATGAATCACGTTTATTAAAATTTTTAACATAATTTTAATAGATTTTACTTGCTACTGATGCTAGGAAAGTTTGCTGTTCCTTCGGATTCTGAAGAAGTACTATGTCCAGCAATCTTCACAAAGCAGTCTTGCCTTTAGTCATAAAGTTGTACCCGAAAAAGGCTTCAGGGTGCAACTTTATGTCTGTAAAGTCAAGACTGCTTCCTGAAGATTGCTCGACATATTTAAGGAAACAATGGATCATGTTTAAAGGTTTTAAAGGCTGCTCATTAATGGCAGAGACAAGGGAGAGTAACATTACCCTACCAAGCAGGTATATGCCCTAGAGACTAACCATATATACATAATACCTGCGCCCATGCGCCCTCTCCAGCTACGACCAAGGAAGGCCCGGCAATGGCTGCTGAGTCATGGCTGCTGATGACTCAGAAGATAAACTGATAGGCTCCCCCAAACCCACCATCCTCAGCTCAAAAGGATGGTGAGGTTGCAGTGACCAAAGGAAGTAATGAATTTGAGTGAGACTCAAACCAAAGTCTAACGTTCACCAGTAAGGGACATTACCACATCGGACTACACAACCCTTTGAACAATACAAGTCCCGAAAGAGATATCATATTCTTCGAAAGTTTCTCATGATCTTATTTGTCTGTGATGATTTTTGGCATATTCCTCCCTATGATGATATAAGGTGGTAAAATATATATATATATATATTTTTTTTTTTACAGATATAATGATACAAGGTTTCAGCAAAATCCTGACGCATCGTCAATTTACCACTGTTCCATAATACAATAACTTATCACGATCTTCTGTCGCTCTTCTCAACGACGTCAGCTACTCCATCTGATTCATAGAATTGCCTCTCGGCGAAATTTTGAAAGAAGATCTCTTCTTATCTGAGTGGTTATGATTAAGAAATTTAGGATTTTCCTTTTTACAGGCTCTATGTAATTATTCGTTATCATTCAGAGGTCGCTTGCAGTTTATGAAAAGAAGTAATATTATGTCAAGTTCCCAATATATAAATTTCCAAAAGGGGATATATTAAGACAAAGAACAAGAAGCAAAATTCTATGTGATCTGTATCTATTTTTTTGTAATATCACGTAAAGTTTGCCTCTTACTCTCACTCTTCTTTTCATATCAGTAGTTGACCACTTTTTGAAGGAACAAAATAACAACATCCTAAAGTGATATCTATATTCTTCAGGCAGAAATTTTAGTCATCCAATTGCGAATATAACGGACCCTGTTTCAAATAACTCGGTCCTCGCCATATGCTGACCTATAGGCCAAAGAGATCTTCTAGATACTGCACCAACGATGGCAAAAAATGGGAAAAGATAAAATCTCCTTTCCAAGATAGTTGATAGTGGGTTTAAATATCACAAAGCAAGAATTCTCCTTTGATCTAGAATTTAAATTCGTGGAGGGAAATGTTTTTTTCGCTGCATATTTCTAATTTTGATTAAAATTAACTTAAAAAAACTTAATTTCGTTAATTCATTATCTTGTTTTCATTCATATTGCTACCTTCAGGTTTATAATAATGATAACAATAATAGTAATAATAATAATAATAATAATAATAATGGTTTTTTTTCATTATTATTATTATTATTATTATTATTATTATTATTATTATTATTATTATTATTATTATTATTATTATTA
>NC_090740.1:138241886-138249386 GCF_036898095.1 Palaemon carinicauda | reverse complement strand
AAGTAAGATCAATAAATAATACACACTAAATCTAACACCAAACAGAAAATACCCATAAAGAATACAAACCAAGAGCTTTATATAACTTACCATTATTTCAAAGATCTAATATTACCGTACTTTGTCAAAAATCTCCAACTTTATGGAAACAGACCTAACTAAACCTAAATAAACTTACCGGTACTCCCACAGACATACACCTTAACCTACAACACTCCGAAATCATAGTGCAAAATATCGTATATATTATTATACAATCAAAAGTCCTAATCGGGTTGTTGAATCAGTAGAACTTCAAAAGTTCAAAGTTGGGGCAAATGCTTTTTTGTTGACCAGGCGGACATGAGTCTTTTTATAGTTTATATATGACATATTTGTTTTTGACGTTGTTAATAGTTTATATATGACATCTCTTTTGACATTATTTTTTTAGAATGATTTATTGTTAATTTGTTCTCATCAGTGATTTATTTCCTTATTTCCTTTCCTCACTGGGCTATTTTTTCCCTATTGGAGCCCCTGGGCGTATAGCATCTTGCTTTTCCAATTAGGGTTGTAGCTTGGATAGTAATAATAATAATAATAATAATAATAATAATAATAATAGTATATCAGAACAAATTAATAATTAATTTAGGGGAAACTTTATATAACACTAGTGTATACTAGTCAAAGAAAAACTCATAAACTTTATCTACAAACCTATTATTCAAACAACTACATCCCAACAATTTTTTTTTCATACAACCTCAAATGGAGAAATAATTAAGGCAGCGCATGAGAAGGATCAAGCTAGTACACTAAATTCTAGAAATGGTATCAGGAATTTTGTTGTTAGTCCCTTTGAAATGTTTTATAGCCAAATGGAATTCATGCAGAAAAAGGACCCAGCGCAAAATCCTCTGGTTCGCTCCCTTCATCCGCTCGATGAAAACCAGAGGACTGTGATCTGTCCATATCTCAATTGGGAAAGAAAAATTTGTCACATACGGCTGGAAATAGTGAAGAGCTCGGACCAAAGAAAGAACTTCCTTTTCTATGGTGGAGTAACGTTTTTTTTAGCCGCCAGAAGATTTTTGCAATAGTAAGACACAGTATGAACACTGTCCTCCTTTTTCTGAAAAAGGACACCTCCAATGCCAACATCATTGGCATCTACTGCTATGATAAAGGCTTTTGAAAATCTTGGGAAGTCAAAATGGGGTTAGTAATTATTACTGATTGAAGTTTTTTAAAAGATTGTACACACTGATCCTACCACCAGAATTTTTTTCCTTTTTCTTATAAACTACTAAGAGGCTGAGCAAGATTAGAGTAATTACTCACAAATCTGCGGTAATAACCCATCATGCCCAGCACTCTTCTTACTTCTCTGACATTACCAGACCTTTTCAAATTTATAATTTCCTCAAGATTAGCGTGTTTCAGAGCCACCTGAACTAAGCCAACCTCATGACCAAGATAACAAACCTTGGCCTTACCAAATTTACACTTACCCAAATTAACAACTAACATTGCAGACCTAAGGACTTCAAAAACCTTACGTATATGGGTATCCCATTCATTACTATATACTACCAAGTAATCAATATATATTTCCACTCCTTTTAAACCACAAATAACCCTATTCATGAGCCTTTGAAAAGTACATGCGACATTTCTCATTTACACACGTATAGGCCAAATGGAATGACAAAGGCGGATATTTCACAAGCTCGGCCAGACAATGGAACCTGCCAATTACCCATTAAAAGATCCAACTAAGAAATAAATTTGGCAAAAACCAATTCAATCCAGACAATCATCAATACGAGGGAGAGGAAAGGAATCATTTTTAGCATGGGCGTTCACTTTACAGTAGTCTACACATATGCAAAACATACCGTCTACTTTCTTTACTAGTACAATAGGATAACTCCCTGGACTTACTCATGGTTGATTAAGGTTATGTTTCAACATATAATCTATCTCTTTACTGACCAAATACCACTCTACTGGGTTCAGCCGGTAAGGACTCTGCTTCACAGGGGAAGGGTTACCTACATCAACGTCATGACTTGAAATATTTGTCCTACCTTGAGCATCCTGAAAAAGATCTGAAAAGGAATAAATCAAATTAAGAATATCTTCCCGTATGTTAACATCTTAATAATCTAACCTACGTTTTAACATCTCCAAGTTTTGCATATTTTCACCCAATGCTTCCGAAGGAAACTGACACCCTAACTCGTCAGAGTCCTCGGGAGACACATCCAATACCACAGACACAGGCTCGGACGCTATCGCTAATGGATTACCTTGCTTACAAATATAAGGTTTCAGACGATTAACGTGAAATACTCTACATTTACGGCTTGAACCGGAGTTTCAATTTCATAGTTAACCACTGGCAGTATCCTCAAAACTTTCCAAGGGCCCTTATATCTTGGTTCGAGTAAACTATCTGGGTCCATACTGAGCACAAAAACAAACTCCCCAGGCTCAATTGACCGTACTTTTACCTTTTTGTCAAAGTTATTCTTCATGACTGAATGGGACTGTTCCAAATTTCCTCTGACAAACTTCCAGGCCCTAACCATTCTTCCTTTCAAGTCTTCCACAAACACTTTCACATTTATTTCCTCTTTGCAATTGGACTTGAGCATTTAAGAAACAATTTCCAATGGTCCAGAGACCTTGTGCCCAAATACCAAATCGATAGGGGCTACAAAAGTGGGAGAGTTAGATTGATTCCTGATAGCAAAGAGGGCAAAAGGGAGTGCTTTGTCCCAGTCACTATCATGATCATAACAAGGTTTTTTTCAGGACAGACTTAAGGGTTTGATGGAACCTTTCCACCACTCCTTGACTCTCTGGGTGATAAGGTACACTAGTAACGTGCTTAATGGATAGTTCAGCACACTTACCCCTGAATAACTTACTCGTGAAATTCATCCCACAGTCAGTCTGAATTACAAGAGGGAGACCATACCTGGAAAAAAAATCCATTCATTTTTCAAAGACAAGTTTGGAAGTAGTACTCCTCATGGGTATAACTCCAGGAAAGCGAGAGGCTCTATCCATGATAGTTAGTAAATATACATAACCAGTTTTAGTTTTTGGTAAGTGTCCTACCACATCAATTACTAACTCAGAAAAAAGATCACCTATAGCGGGTATGGGATGCAACGGGGCTTTAGGGATTCCCTGATTTGGATTACCCATAACTTGACAAGTCTCACACTCTCTGATATACTGCTTCATACTCAATTTAATTCCAGGCCACCAAAAATACATAGCCCAGCTAAGGAAAATTTTTAACACACCCAAATGACCTGAAAAAGAAATAGTATGAGCTAACTCCAAAGCAAAATTTCTTAATTGAGAAGGTACCACAATCTGTTCCATCAGACCAGTTTTATTCAAATTATCAAATGCGTGACGACTAACCCTATATAATAAGCCTTTTACAACTCCAAACCTAAGTTTAGTCAGATCTTCAACACTGCCCATATATAAATTAAACTCATCCTTTTTGAGATTTAATAAAAGCAGCTCTGTCCCAATCAAGTTTCATATTAACTACAGCATTACCACCACTCTCAACTGGTGCAGGCCTTAAAACATCTAACACTACACTACTTAACATTAAGTGTTCATTGCTATCCACATCAAGTAAATTAGCAGCTTTTGCTGCGGACCGAGTCATTACATCCAAAGAACTAGAATTTACTGATAATATAGGGGGCAGCTCCAGCCCTTCACTATCCAGCATATCATTTCCCTGGATACCATCAATACCCAGAATAGGTAGACTATCCACCACAGCCAACTCAGTGACGCCATCATATCCTGGAAAAGACATGCAGATATTAATCAAAGCAGCTTACACAAATGAATCCGGAAAACCTCCTAACAATAAAAAATGTTCACTATACTTTTCGAAACCATTTAGAGCCCTCTTCACGACTAATGACCAGGCAGAACCAGTGAAATTAAAATTTTCACATAGACAATACAAGAGTCTAAAATCAACTTTCCAAGCCACACATATTGGTCATACTTGTGTCATGATTGGGGATTAGAAACATTAAGCTTAATACTATTTATTCAACTACTATCTACTACAGGTCTGTCTACAGCGTGGTCCGAAAATTCCACCCACGAAAATTCCACCCACAAAAATTCCACCCACGAAGATTTCACCCAGGTAAAATCCACCCACGAAAGTCCCACCCATATTTTATATATTTTTTATTTTCTTTCATTTATTTAATCATTAGACCAAATGAAACTTTGTTTATTTCATATCAATAACTGAAGGTTTAAATGTTAACAACTTTTTTTACTATATATATATATATATATATATATATATATATATATATATATATATATATATATCTATATATATATATATATATATATATATATATATATATATATATATATATATATATATATATATATATATGTACATATATATATATATATACATACATACATATATATATATATATATATATATATATATATATATATATATATATATATATATATAAGCATATATATGCATATATATATGTATATATATATATATATATATATATATATATATATATATATATATATATATATATATATATATATATATATATATATATATATATATATATATATATATATATATATATTGTGGGTGATTATATTAAAGAACTATCTTCGTTAAACAATTACTATCCTACAGTCTATTCTTGAAACAGTTGTTCATTTATATTAAAGAAGTGTATACAAAGAAGTATATTTCCTTTTTGGCATATTTACAGGAGCCTTTTCCTGTTGGTATATTTACTCAAGCATTTTTTACTTTGGTATATTTAGAGTGGCCTTAAGGTGTATCTTAGGTGAAAAGAAAAAGAAAAAATTGTATGATGAGGAAAACTATGTGTACGAGAAGCACCGTGATAATCCTGCAAAAACTAAAACATACTGGCGATGCGAACTATTTTATCAAGGGTGCAAGGCGCGCATTCACATGCCTTGTAATTGTAATGAGCCTACATTGCTGTATAGTTCGGGTAAGCATAGTCATCCCGCTTCGCAAGGAGCTGTTGTTGCACGAGTTGCTCTGAGTGAGATGCTTGATGCGATTCATGGTGGAAGTGGATCATCGACCAAAGATATTAGCAAGTGGCACTCAGTCGCTAGACGAAAATGCAAAATCCCAACTACAAAATGTACGCAACCTTTCTCGTAATATTCAGAACTGGAGACGAACTACTTTAGGAATTCCTGCTCTTCCAACATCTCGCACGGGATATGAAATTCCAGATTCTTATAAATATCTTCCTGATGGATCACTTTTCTTAGCCTATGATAGTGGTGTAGAGGTCTCGGACTGTATCTTAACGTAATTGATGAATAACTGTTCTGCATAAAGGTAAAAAAAGGGAGATGGTTCGACGCCACGTCACATCTTTAATCCCTATATTAACGCGAAAGGAAATGTCACAATCAAATATTGAAACATTGAAAGATCATATTTCTGTTTATACTACCGATCCAACGGCAAACCTTGGGGAAGATAAGCCTAAGAAAAAAGAGAGGCCCAAGAGGAAAGCTGCTCTGTGAAGCATGCAACATACTCGAGGTATGATCAGTGACATTTGAGGAACCTTTCATGAACATAACTGTTATATAGTTGGGTTTATTAACTATGCATAATTTTGCTCATTTCACAATTATATATATATATATATATATATATATATATATATATATATATATATATATATATATATATATATATATATATATATATATATATATATATATATAGTTTGGGATTAGTCCTACATTTACTAAGGATATAAATGTAGAACCCTTGGCCTGAAATGTAAAACAAAAGGCTGAAAATTTTCTAGTTATTGCAGAGTTCTACATTTAACCAATGTGGTGTGGAGTGTAAAGAAATATCTTCATGCTTTTCGTATATTTCTGTTTATATTGAAAAGTACGTTATGTCTTTTGTTTACTTTGGTGGTGGTTGGAACTATGGGCAGTTGTTTAATGGTAATCTGTTTTATGGTTATATGATAATATGCGACTTTATTCAGTTTTTAGCCTGAATAGCTTTTGAAATTGACTGTTTGACAGTTAAATATCCCCTCACTCTTGCCTTTTGAGTATTTATATTCAGCGGTGCAGATTCCAGTAGGACAGATTTCCAGCGGGGAGAGTCAGAGAACAGCATAGAAAGCAGTCCGGAGCAGAGTGGCACCAGACATTTGATATTTTCTGACATTCTTTTACTCTGAAGTTTTCAAGTGTCATGGAGTGATAAACTCCACCTAGGCCGGAGTGATAGGATTTCACGTTCGGAGAGAGGTGACATGAGCAACTGGACTTATCATCTAACCACGAAAGACCAGGATCTAAAGAAACCTAAGTCAGTTGAGAGACCTTATGCAGGCTCAATAGGATTGATCTGTTCCTCAGATATAATTTGCGCTTATTTTAGTTTAAATTATGGTCGCCAGCACGTCGAAAAAAATTTAAGCAAAGGATTTCATCAATGTAATTACCATTATACTTGTGCCTTTGGTTTATAAACCAATAGAGTTTCATTTTGACTAAGATTAATTACGAACGTAACTCATATATTTTTTTCTTATTTAGTACGGAGTGTTTATTTACGAAATTTACGTTTTCATGAAGCTAGCTTGCTGAATTTCTTTCTTTTTTCGTTAAATTTGTCGATTATTTACGTTAAATTGATTTTTTTCAAGAGGTGTATATTCTTTTTTTTTACTATTTTAGGTCCTTTACATAATGGTAGATGAGTTACTGTGGAGAGGAACGAGAAACAGCAGTTCAACATCTATAATCTCACTTAATAAACTCAATAGTTTTTTTTTTTTTTTTTTTTTTTTTTGTCTTTGGTTTAAATCCTCCTGTAAAATCATAATTTTTACCATATGGTGCCCGAACAGGGACTTGTTGGTTATTTGCTAGTTGTTGCCGTTTTTTCCGTCCTTTTTTTCTTCTCCGCTCGGCCATTCGAAGTTGTTTTGGTGATTTAGGGTTGTTTTGAACAACTGGTTACTTTTAGTTAGAGGTCTTAACGACTTTTCATTGTGCCCCTTGATCAGTTTTCTGTCGGGAGGTCTAGTTGAATTTTGGTTTGAGTGAGTCATTTGTGACTTTCTAGATTATATTCATTTCATTAGGTTTGTAAGGGCATTGCAGGCATGTCAAAAGACTTGAAATCTCTGATTAGTTCTGGGGCTAACTATCGAGGACAGGACAACCGTATTCATTTTAAATTAGATAGTTTTGGTAATAATACTCCTCAGGAGAGAGACTGCCCTGTTAGAAAATTTAAAAGACTTAAGGATGAGCTTGAAAAGGCTGACTCGGTCATTCGATCCCTGAAATGGGAATTAAACTCCGAGGATGAGACGAAAGCCACAGCTGAAAATGAGAAAGAAATTGAAGAATGTTGTAAGTATGAAGATAAGA
>NC_090740.1:138229386-138236886 GCF_036898095.1 Palaemon carinicauda | reverse complement strand
CTTAGTTCAGAAGAAACAATATTAAAACCAAGAAAATATATGTAAGATCTGCTTTCCATAAGAGAAAGAAAGAAACCACTATATGAAGAAGGTAGAAAGAATTGACATGAATAGAGAGGAAAGAGGGGGACTAGGGCCCTATATATATAAAATGCATTGAAGTATACATAAAGTATAACCTAGCTATGATATAACGTATACAAATTATCAATACGCCCCTTAGAATGTATAAAAAAAAACAAATAAATGGATAGAGAAACAGAAATATATCACAGATCTTTGGAGGCTTATTTATCAAAACTCTACTTATCGACCTTTCAAATGGGACTCACACGTATCGAACTCATTGAAGCACAACGCAAATGGAAAGTAAGTAAATTGAATCTTAGACTATAGGGTTAAAAATAAGAAAAAAAAATAAAAAACCTGATTATTTTATTCTAGGAAATCAATCCAAGTTTCTTGAAAATCCGAGATATATTGGTGAAATAATAATAATATTATGAAAAGAAAAGGTTCTATTACTACATTTTGATACATATCATCTATTTAACACCTTAATTCTACCTCTCGAATTGCAATAGTTATGGTGAAGTTATTCTTTTTTTATTTTTCGTTCAGGCAGTGGGGTTACCAACGGAAATGTGGAGGGAGAACAAATAAAGACTGAATTCTGAACCTCATGCTAAAAGTGAAATAATCCATGACCAAAACTTCAAATTGATTCAAGAAAAAAATCCGAGTTATTAAAAAAAAAAAAAAAAATCATTTTAATCTCCCAACTTAGTAGTTTGCTGGGTTTTATGTTCTCATAATCTGTCAGTGCAACTAATGACACAGGTGACTTTTAATGTCCTCAATCAGTAGCTGAAATTCTTTGGTTTATTTTAATGTTGGAAATTCATAACAAACTCTCACGATTTTCCCACCAAATCCATAAAATTAGGTTTTGTCTTCAGGTCTGTCAACTTGTGCTAAACACATATTTCATAGAGAGTCCAATTAATCTCCCTTAAAACTAATATTTGATTAGAATTATAATTTATTCTAGGCCTTGATTTCAACTTAGCAGGTTATCGTTCCTGACTAACTTGTTTGGCTGGTGGTCTGCTCTCTCCGACAAGGTATGCAGTCTCAATGCTATTATAGGTTTTAGATTTCTTCCCCAGGTATCCTAATAGAAAGGCTTGTCCACATCTTACAAGAATCTATATTTGGAAACCAAGTTATATCACGATTCGTTGAATGCCTTTTGACGGCATCGTTCTCTATGACAATAATAAGAATTTGCCTCAGTTTCCACCCTAGAAACTATTTGCAAGTTTCTACCGTGTGACAATACTTGTGGAAATACTTGGCTGCAGTAAGATTGATATCATTGCTGTAGTAAGTAGAAGTTAATATTCACTTGGAAGCTTCTTTTCAAATATATTTGCATCAATCCTATTTGCCCTTTTCTTCCTGCGTGGGACTATGTCATGTGTTTTCAAGTACCATATTTCCAAATTTATTCTTTTAACGAATGTATTTTAAGTAACTTAAATATATTATACTATTATATAAATTGTATTTCTGAAAATTCTTGATAAACTTTTTTTCTATTTAACGGTTTCCGATTGCGTTTTCAGGGAAGTCAACAATTTTTTTCAGGAAAATTTATAATTGAATTGTTCCTGTAGTATGCATCACCTCTGCTTTTTCCTAAACAAAAACATTGTGGGAATGTTCTAAAACCATTTTCTCTCATATTTTAAAACAACAAATATTTTCGACAACAAAATTATGAATGTTTATAATTTTTTTTCAGAAATACTTTACGTAAAAATTCTCCTTCTGAGAGTAGTGGAACCGTCAGGATTCATGAGTGATTGCTGTCAGATCCACATCCATAATGTTTGCTATCTTTGTCTTTCACTTAGCACGGACGTCAATCTGGAAAAACGTCTCCATGAAGACTAAACCAACCCGATTTTCAGAATTATGTTAGGGTTACTTCAGAGGATTTTGCTCCGGTTACACTTATATTGTACACCAAATCTAGAATATATATATATATATATATATATATATATATATATATATATATATATATATATATATATATATATATATATATATATATATATATATATATATATATATACACACACACACATATATATATATATATATATATATATATATATATATATATATATATATATATATATATATATACATATATATATATATACACATTATATATATATATATATATATATATATATATATATATATATATATACACACACATTACATATATATATATATATATATATATATATATATATATATATATATATATATATATATATATATAATATATATATATATATATATATATATATATATATATATATATATATATATACACACATTATATATATATATATATATATATATATATATATATATATATATATATATATATATATATATATATATATATACATACACACACATACACACACACACACACACACACACACACACACACATATATATATATATATATATATATATATATATATATATATATATATATATATATATATATATATATATATATATATATATATATATATATATATATATATATACAATTTCTTTTTCTCCTTTGAAATGGGGAAACAAAACTCAACACATGAAATGATTTTGTCCTAAACATCATTCCCCAGAGAGGCTATTTGGGATTATGATCTAACAACACTTGAAACCGGTAATTGACCGTGCATAAATCCTACTTAGGATGGCAGGTTCATTCTTACCAAGATTCCTAAGCAAAATGTGTTGAATTCTGCTAGCAGTATTTCCAGATTTAGTGTAGAAGCAGATCTTCTAAAAATGATTTAAATTATATGAGGACGTCATAGCTTTTATGATTTCAAATTGAGTATGCTTTTATTATTTTCTTGTAACAAACGATATTAGCGTCAATGACCTTCTACGTCAGGCTGCTAAAAAAACTCTAAATCAATCAATCAATGCTTATGTAAACAGAGGTACAGAGCGTTTGAAGACTTACGTAGCAAAAAAGATAAATATCAAACACAGGTAATTTTTGGGATTTATATGAAATTTCTAAGCTGTTCTATTGCTAAAAGAAATAAAATCACATTCTGAATATCCGTAAGATGCAAGATAGATATGATTATGAGAGAGAAGACGACCTCTGATGCCAAAGATGTTATGAAAATACTAATTTGTCTTAAGAAATCATATCTGAGAAATGATAGAAATAATGAAGTATTAAATATATAGTTAGTAATAATACTTATAAGAGTAGGAAAATATATCTATTAATTTTCGGCTAGTAATGATAAAAAGATGAAAATCAGAAACTATTATACAAGAAAACTCTACTATTTTTGAAAGTTTATTTCTAAGATTGGCCGGAAGGAAATATTCAAAATCGATGAAATCAATATGGGAAATAGCAGAAAATGATACAAGGAGAAATGGAATCTAACGATGATCAATGATATTATAGATGGAATTAGATTCTTTCTACAATATTCTCTCAGTCAAATAAAAGTTAATTTCTCACTCTCTCTCTCTCTCTCTCTCTCTCTCTCTCTCTCTCTCTCTCTCTCTCTCTCTCTCTCTAATACTATAGCACGACGGAGCAAAAGGCATTTTCTTGTTATGTAAATGAAACCTTTTGGTTCTTTGCTTGTTTTTATATGAAGTTTAATTATCAAGGGGTGAGACCCTTCCCTGTGGATCAAGGGTTTTGCTCCTAACACTTTTCATATAAGAAAACTATATTGATGCTTATAATCCTAATTAAAATATACGACTTCGTCTTCCAATATACCTTCCAGTTATAGGGTTTTGAAATTCGTAAATAAATGCTGAATGGGAAGGTAGTCAAAATGTCGTTATTCCTTTCGTTATGATGATAACTGAAATTCGAACGTTGAAACAGGGTTTCTGATTTTAAACTTTTGATATTAGGTAAGATTTCTGTCAGGATTCTAAAACCAATAAATTGGAAACTTGTGTAACATTTGCAAAAGGGAATAATATCACCTGTGTTTGAAGGATGAAATTAAAACTGCAAAGAAACTGTGACGAGCCGAGAGAAGGTTGTGACTCAAAGGCAGGATGAAAGCAACTGAGTAACTTTATTACAGAACATCCTTTTATATATACATAAACTCCAGTCAAAAGGGTCATAAAAAAACATAACAAGCAATTTCATGTTCAACTGACAACCGCACAGGTTAACAGTTAACGGTGATAAAAACAGACATGTTATTTAAGGTCCCTATCAGTGCGTGGGGAGAGCGAAGATACAAGCATAATGTAAAAGAAAAAATGAAATGTCTTTACTATGTACGATCGTGTGACACACAGTTGGTACATGGCTACCCACTAAAAATGACATACTATACATGTTAAATAGGGCGCCCTGATCTAGAGAGGTGAACTCTAGGCGTGTCATCTGACAGGAGATAAGCAGGTTTTACACAATTAATGTAGACCCAGTCTTCTTTGCCCCGAATATTAATAGGAATGCTTTTGACCTGCGTCAGATCACAAGGAATGGACCCGTGTAAGGGGGTGTTAGCGGGTGCTTGCTACTGTCATTGCGTAGGAAAACGTGTGTGGCAGAGTGCAAGTCTGACGGTATGTGAAGCTTCGCTGGGGGCTTGTAAGTCTGGCGGAATGGAGTAAATTTTCCCATGACGTAACATATGAGCTGGAGATCGTCGTCGGAAGTTCTAGAAGGGAAAAATTCGGCAGGAACGACCAAAGCTGCTTTGAGGTAGTTGTCTGATGTAGTTTGATGCCCAGGATATTGGCTAATGATATCCACAATTGAGAGGTGAAAGTGGTACCCTTGTCAGAAGTAATATGCTCTGGGATACCGAATCTTGCTATCCATCCTGATAGTGAGGCAGATGTACATGAGGCGGACGTTGCAGTTCCCATGAGAATGGCTTCAGGCTGAGTGGAGCGGTCGATGACGGTAAATAGGTAACGATGTCCTTGTGATGTTGGTAAGGGGCCTACAACATCGACGTGAATGTGGTCGAAAAGACACTGATGTTGAGGAAATGTGTCCATTCCTGAATCTGTGTAGGTATAAATTGGAAGTTTGGCAAGAAGTACAGGCACGGACCCAATCCTTAGCATCCTTAGAAATGCAGTGCCAAATGAACTTTGTCTTCAGCAGCTGTGCAGTAGAACGGCACAAGGGATGTGAAAGGCCTTGAATGAAATCAAACACCTGTCGGCGCATGGGAACAGGAATCCAAGGTCGCGGTCTACCAGTACTGACGTCACAGAGGAGGGTGGTGTTGGAGTCCTTGAAGGGGATGTCTTCCCAACAGAGGGATGTTCAGGATGTCTTACATGCTTGATACTCTGGATCCTGTCGTTAGGCTTTAGCCAAGGCATTCTGAATTTTGCGAAGACTGGGGTCCCATTGTCTTGATAAGGTGATAAATTTCCGTGTTTGGTAGGAGTCGTGGCTGTTTGGCGAAGTTCTGGACGGAAAACTTCCGAGTACGACGTGAGGAGGCGAGCATAGGCATTCGTAGGTGCACTGATGTGGAGAGTGAAGTTGGAGGAGGGGGGTTGTAGAAGCGTCGACAAGTACGAGTCTGCTTTGACCAATTGTCGGTGGGCGACATCGACCAGAAGGTGGAAATGAGAGAGGAAATCTGCGTCGAGGATTGGCAACGTGCCGTCATCAACGAGAAACTTCTAATTAAATTTACCGTTTCCAAACGATAATGTGAGGTGGGTATCGCAGCTGTTAGCAGCTACCATGTGGACGTCGGTAGACATATACAGAATTCGCCATGTTCTGAAGAGTTCCCTTGGCAAAAGGGAATGACAAGCACCCGTGTCTACTAAAAACCACACGCCCGTTCCTACATCATGTAAAAAAGAGAAGATTAGAACCACCGGAGGCCAGAGCCACGAGCAATAGCCTACTTAGACGTTTTCTGATCACTGACAATCCTTGGCCCATTTTTTCGCTGCTGCCCCAAATCTGTAATGGTAGTAGCAAAACTGCGGCCGATGGGCGGTAGTAAGTGGCTGTAGAAGTGTTTGCTTGGGGAGCGAGCGTGTGGTGGGTGATGGGTGGCTTTGTTGCCGCTCCGGCTCATCACGTGGTAGGCACTTATGTCCTACGGCATTCACGTCAGCTTCGGTTGACTTTGAATAGGCGTCCTCTTTGTTAGGAAGGGAGACGTTGATGGAGTTATTGAAGGTTGAGAAGCGGCTGTCCATAAGGGCATTGGCTTTGGTCATCAAGTCTTTTATTGGAAAACTATCGACATCGTGTATGGCAGCGCATAAAGGTTCGAGGAAACGGCGTATCCAAAGGGCACGAATTAAGTTCACCTCACGAAGAGAGCCGTCTGTGGCAGGTTGCCGGCGAGCGATACTGGTCATTTCCCTGAGGGCGAGCGAAGCCCTCTGGTTCCCCAATGGTTGTTGAAAGAGCTGAAAAAGCTTTGCAGCTGACGATGGCGAGTACTGCTGCAGAAGGTATGTTTTGAGGGTGTCATATGCTATTGGGGTGTCTCCTTGTTCACAAAGCCAGCCGGATATTTCTGGGAAGGAGTCCTCAGGTATCGCCGTGAAAATATAATCTGCTTTGGTGGTTGAACTAGTCACGCCCTTGATGCAGAACTGAACTTCTGTGGCTGAAACCATGCAAACGACGCTCAGCTGGCGAACGACAATAGTTTCAATGGGGAGGCGCCAATTTCCGAGGAGTCTGCTATAGTACCAATGACGGAAGGGTAGGGGGGAGTGGAAGGCGGGAGGAGCGAGTCGACTTCCGGGGTCACCAATTTGTCGAGCCGAGAGAAGATATTGACTCAAAGGCAGGATCAAAGCAACTGAGTTACTTTATTACAGAACATCTGTTTATATATACATAAACTCTAGGCGAAAAGGGCATAAAAAACATAACAGGCAGTTTCATGTTCAAACGACAAACGCACTAGTTAACAGTTAACGGTGAAAAAAACAGACATGTTTTGTTCAGGTCCCTATCAGTGTGAGGGGAGAGTGAAGATACAAGCATCATATATAAAAAAAATGAGATGTTGTTACTATATACGATCTCATGACACACGGTTGGTACAAAACTGTGAGTGATCATCCTATAGACATTATTAGTAATGTAAAAGACAATTTGTATATATGTTGCATATGTATTTTGTCACTCTTTTAATAGCTGCTGTGACCTCATACTTTCTTACTACTATATTTTTTATACGGTTTTTCCACTAATTTTTCATTCAAGATGGTAGTAAATGAAGCTTTCTTTATCCTTTGCAATATACTAACTGATACCCATGAGAATACAGTGATGACTTTCTAACCTACAAACAAATGAACACAGTAATACAGAACGTACAATTCAATTCGCATTAATATTTCTTTTTATATCTGTAATTACATTCAATACATAGATGTTATCTCGATGAT
>NC_090740.1:138191886-138211886 GCF_036898095.1 Palaemon carinicauda | reverse complement strand
CTAGCATAGAGGGTCACACATCGTGAAGATTCCATTTTCTCATGACTAGCATAGATGGTCACACATCGTGGAGATTCTATTTTTTTTTTATGACTAGCTTAAGGGTTCACACATCATGGAGATTCCATTTGATTTATGACTAGCATAGAGGGTCACATCATGGAGATTCCATTTTTTATGAGTAGCATAGAGGGTCACACATCGTGGAGACTTCAATTTCTTCATGACTTGCTTAGAGGGTCACCCATAGTTGTGATTCCATTATCTTTATGACTAGCATAGAGGTTTAACCATACTTGTGATTCCATTTTTTTATGACTAGCATGGAGGTTATCCATTATAGTGATTCCGTTTTATTTTGTTTAGCATAGAGGGAACATATATAGTTTTGATTCAATTTTTTTTATTACTAGCATAGAGGTTTACCCATAGTTGTGATTCCATTTTATTATGAAAAGCATAGAGGGTCCCATCGTGGAGATTCCAGTTTTTTTATGAATTGCATAGAGGGTCAAACATCGTGGAGATTCCATTTTTTTATGACTAGCATGAAGGGTCACAAAGCGTGGAGATTCCATTTTATTTATGACTAGCACAGAGGGTCGCACATCGTGGAGATTTCATTTTTTTTATGACTAGCATATAGGGTCACATATCGGGGAGATTCTATTTTTATGACTAGCATAGGGGGTCACACATCGTGGAAATTCCATTTTTCATGACTAGCCTAGAGGGTCACACATCATGGAGATTCCATTTTCTATGACTAGAATAGAGCGTCAAACATCGTGGAGATTCCATTTATATGACTAGCATAGAGGGTCACACATTGTGGAGATTCCATTTTCATTATGACTATTATAGAGGCTCACACATCGTGGAAATTCCATTTTTTATGACTAGCAAAGAGGGTCACACATCGTGTAGACTCCATTTTATTTATGACTAGCATAGAGGGTCACACATCGTGGGGATTCCATTTTTTATGACTAGCATAGAGGGTCACACATCGAGGAGATTATATATTTTATGTTTAGCATAGAGGGTCAAACATCTTGGAGATTGCATTTTTTTGTGACTAACATAGAGGGTCACAAATCGTGGAGATTTCATTTTTTATGACTATCGTAGAAGTTAACCCATAGTTTTGATTCCATTTTTGTATGACTAGCATAGAGGGTCACACATTTTGGAGATTCCATTTTTTTACTAGCATAGAGAGTCACACATTGTGGAGATTCCATTTTTTTATGAGTAGCATAAGGGGTCATACATCGAGGAGATTACATTTCACTTATGACTAGCATAGAGTGTCACATCGTGGAGATTCCATTTTTTATGACTAGCATGGAGGGTCACATATCGTTGAGATTCCATTTGTTATGACTATCATAAAGGGGCACACATCGTGGAGATTCAATTTTTTTATGACTAGCATAGAGGGTCACACATCGTGGAGATTCCATTTTTTTATGACTAGCATAGAGGGTTACCCATCGTTGTGATTCCATTTTTTTTTTATAACTAGCATAGAGGCTCACCGATAGTTGTGATTCCATTTTTTTTATAACTAGCATAGAGGTTCACCCATTGTGTGTGTTTTCATATTTTTATGACTATCATTGAGGTTCACCCCTTGTTGTGATTCTAGTTTTTTTTTTTTATTACTAGCATAGAGGTTCACCCATAATTGTGATCTCATTTCTTATGACGAGTATAGAGGGTCATATATAGTTGTGATTCAATTTTTTTATGACTAGCATAGAGGTTTACCCATAGTTGTGATTCCAGTTTTTTTATGACTAGCACAGAGGCTCACCCATACTTTTGATTCCATTTTTTTTATGTCTAGCATAGAGGTTCACCCATAGTTGTGATTCTATTTTTTTCATGACTAGCATATAGGGTTGCTCATCGCTGTGATTCCATTTATTTTTTACTTTGGCTCACCCATTGTCATTGACCCCTTGTTTTCAAGTTAGGCTCCTGGTCAATTACTTGCGAGGCTTACTATTTGGTGATAGTTAATCTTCGATAGGCCTTTTTTACAGCCATTATGCATTTTGCCCAGCTCCATCTTCATCCTTCCTTCCATGAGACTCTTGCTTAAGGCTAGAGCGTCTTTCCCCTTCGTTTAATTTCTTGCACGGCGAACACCTTACCTTGAGCTGTTTACGTTTGATCTGGTCGCTTTCTCAAAGGAATCCGCAAACTTACTGCTGCTAAGATTCAGGACTATGTGGCCCTGGCAGAACGACAAGGTTACGAAGGAGAGGCATTGCAAGGCTATGTGTGGTAGCTTGTGAATGGGCTCAATGCCTGGAGGAAAGTCGAGCAAGAAGAGTTTGAGAGAGAGAGAGAGAGAGAGAGAGAGAGAGAGAGAGAGAGAGAGAGAGAGAGAGAGAGAGAGAGAGAGAGAGAGTTGAGAGAGAGGGAGAGAGAGAGGGCGCATGAATTAAAAATGCAGATGGATGCCCGATTGGCACAGGTCAATCACTCGCCACCTCAACCCAATGTTGCCAAAGTCCAGCAGGACAATCACAGGAGGAACAATTTCATTGAACGGTTCACCGAGGAACTCCCTACAACGGAGTTCAAGGAAACCACGCCCCACCTTCCTTAGTAAGAGTGCGGACTAAGGGTAATGAGCGACATCGGATATGAGGGTTACGACCTGCTTTTGGGTCAAAAGCCTGTGAAGGCGTACAGCGAGTGCCCCTCAGGTACATGAATACTGCCGAGCCGGAGCCAAAAACAGTGAGGATACTTCTTGCAGGGGAAGATGAATGGCTCAGTGACATTAACCTTTGGGAAATACTTTGGTTAAGTGAGGAGGCCCAATGGTCTTCCTCCTCCAGAAATCAGTCTGAGCCTCGTACACCAAAAGTTAATTCTGGTGAAAGTAGGCTAATTTCCAACACTGGGGATAGAGCTACTTCAAGCACCATGCCAGAGGTCTCAGAGAAGGGCAAGGAGTCTCCCTCTTCCTGCCGTGAGTCTGAGCCTAGTATCCGCAAATTCTCATCGGATGAAGCTGTGCTAGTTACCACCACTAGTTATAGGGCTACCTCAAACACCAGGCCAGAGGTCACAGAGGAGGCAAAAGGGGAATCACCCATTAGCCCCGAGACCCCAAGGAGCCAGAGAGGGCTCATCAGGTTACAGCATTTGGACGAGAGGCTGGAAGACTACATGGCACCTGCCTACTGGGACGAGGCTGGAATAAGTATTTCTTTTCATGGTGTAGTGGTGGGGTATGTAAGTTCCCTGACCACGAGTAAGTGAGGAAATCATTTTAGATTAACAATAATCGATTGTTTCACACGCTGCCTCAAAGCTGAGACAACTAGGTGTGCCAATGCCAATCATACAGACCAAGAGTTCCAACTGACATTCATAACGGACCAAAACCCTCTAACCCAGAGGTGGGCAAACTACGGCCCGAGGGCCGCATGCGGCCCTCTAATGGAATTCATGCAGCCATCCAAATATTGGATATTAAATGTCCAAAAGAATTTTATAACCAATATTTTAAAATTGGAATGTAAGTAATCAGAAATTTGTTCTCGCTCACTCTATTTCTTTCCATGCCCTTTTGTTACGGACAAAAGGTCTATTCTCTTGCCTGACCTCTTCTTTATCTCTTTCTCTCTGCTTTTTTATCTCTTTTTCTCTATCTTGCATTTTTTCTCTATTTTATTTGCATCCTTTCTCGTTCATTATTTTTTTTTCAACCAGACGGAAATAGATTTTTTCATTATTTTAATTTTCTTATTCTATTTTATTTATTCATTTTTTAATCTAAATTGGCCATCGTTGAATAAAGATGCAGTTCGGCATCTGGGATGGGTGTATGCGTGAGTGAAGCGTGTATCGGACATGTTTGCTACCAGTGGCCAGTGGGATTAAATCTCGATAGTGTACAAAACGTTTTGGTCACGTTGTAACTTTGTTACCGCGCCAACGAGTTTATTGCCTTATATTCAATCATTTCAGTGTCCTGGCAGATTCCAGAGAAAGAAGACGTTGGACATTTTATTTCAGCACAGCTTTTACTATCTTTCAAACTTTACCCAAAATGAGTGATTCAAAGCCTTCTAAAAGACGAAAAATTGAAGACGAATGCAGAGTATTTAACAAAGAGTGGTCTGAAAGGTATTTCTTTACTGACGTCAGAGTTAAAGCTGTATGTTTGATTTGTCATGATACAGTTGCTGTTTTCAAGGAATACAATTTGAAAAGGCACTTTCAAACCAAGCACACCAACTTTGGAAGCAATTTATCAAAGCAAGAACTGCAAAAGAAGGCAACTGATCTGATGAAAAGTTTGAAGAAACAACAAAATGTGTTTGAAAAAACTTCATCTTTACAAAGGAATGCAACAAAGGCATGTTTTGTATTGGCAAATAAAATTGCAAAACAAAATAAGTCGTTTGCAGAAGCAGAATTTATTAAAGATTGCATGGTTGATGCTGTCAGTGTTGTGTGTCCTGAAGTCATATCTAAAGTGGAAGCCATATCTCTGTTACGAAGAACTATTGTTCGTCGCATAGATGCAGTTGCAATGAATATTCAAGATCAGGTGTTAACAGCCAGTGTTAGTTTTCAGTGGTGTTCTATTGCTTTAGATGAGAGTAATGACATTCAGGATACTGCCCAGGTACTCATTTATATCAGAGGAATTGACGAAAACTTCGAAATTACAGAGGAATTGTTATCTATGGAGTCTCTCAAAGACACTGCTACTGGAAAAGATTTATACAATAGTGTCATTAACAGTCTAATCAGGTCTAGATTAAGCTTGGATAAATTGGAAAGTATTACAACTGATGGTGCTCCTTCACTCATAGGTAAACACTGTGGCCTTGTGACCTTGATGAATGATAAAATCAAAGAAGATTTTCCATCGCACAGTGTGTTGTCTTTTCACTGCATCATACATCAAGAAAGCCTCTGTAGATCGTCTTTTAAACTCAAACACGTTATGGATCCAGTGGTGCGTGCAGTGAACTTAATAAGAGCACGGGGACTGAATCACAGGCAATTCCGAAGCTTCTTGGAAGACATCGAGGCTGATTTTACTGATGTGCTGTACCACACAAATATCCGATGGTTAAGTATGGGGAAAGTATTGAAGAGGATGTGGGACGTTAAAGAAGAGGTTGTCTTGTTTTTTAATATGAAAGACATTTCTTGTGACTTTTCAAGGGAAATGGAGTGTGATTTTGCATTTGCTGTGGACATTATGCAAAAGCTGAATGAGTTAAACACAAAACTACAAGGCAAAGGTTTATTTGCACATGAATTATATGTGGAAGTGAAAGCATTTCAATTGAAACTTCAACTTTTTTCCAAGCAGCTTAAAGAGCAAAACTTTGTTCATTTTCCTCTGTTGAAAACACGAACTGTTACACAAGCACTATCAGACAAATACAGTTACCAGTTGACGGCTCCAAGAGATGAACTTATCAGAAGATTTGCCGATTTCAAGGCAATTGAAAGACAATTTGATTTGCTCAGCTCACCTTTTGCCTGTGACGTTGAAACAGCTGCTGAAGAACTGCAGGTAGAACTGATTGATTTGCAAGCCGATAACTCTTTAGAGAGGCTCTTTGAAAATAAACCACTGGTCGAGTTTTATGCATCTCTGCACTCAGAAAAGTTTATATATCTGAAAAATTTTGCAAGAAAGATGTTTGTAATATTTGCATCAACTTACATATGTGAGCAGACTTTTTCTATATTGAAAGTTAACAAGTCAAAGAACAGGTCACTTCTCACAGACTCGAATCTTCAGTCAATGTTAAGAATCAGTACAAGCAACTTGACACCCAATTTCAACAAACTGGTAAATGATTGCAGTCAATTGCATCATTCTTACTGAGTCATTTTGATACTTCTGTTGCTCAGTTGCTAAGCTACTTCGCTTGTCTAATAAATGTTCATGTTTCATGTGAAGTTGCTGCTTTAAAATATCAATACAAATATTTCTTGTCTTTAAATTGAGTTACTTTGTTTTCGAGCAAATATGCTTCATGTGAAGTTTTTCCCTAAATATATAAAATATGTCTTTTTGGATTTAATTTATATGTTTACCTTGAACTTCTACTCCAAATTATTGATTAAGAAAAATATATTATTTTTCTTTTTCTTAAACAGAGTTACTTTGCTTTTTTTTTTAAATAAATTGTTTTTCTGGATAAATGCGTTTCATGGGAATCCTTTAGTCTACAGTACTTTAAAATGCTAATAAATTAGAAAATATTGCATTTTCAGTTTGAAAACAATATATTTTGGCTATTGTAGATATCAATTATACTGGAAAATATACTATGCGGCCCAGTAATTTTTTTTTTTTTTAATGTGGCCCTTACACTGAAAAGTTTGCCCACCCCTGCTCTAACCTACTTGACTAAGCTACGTAATAGGAATAAAGGGTTCATGGGGTAGGTCATACACCTCCAGAACTACAACTGGAAGGTTGGGCGCCTAAGAGCTCAGATAAGAGAGTAGCAAACGTGTTCTCCCGGCATTAGTCCCCAATGCACAGTGCCATGTCCATAAAGTAGCCATAGTCAGTAAGTTAATCTAGGTTGTATGGAAAAATTTTAATTGGCCTTGGTGTCTCCCCAGGTAGATAAACTTGAGGGGCATCTTAGCATCATTAGTTTCATTTAATGTATCATATATTTATTTTATCTTTTTTGCATATGATCTGTCGATTTGCTTTAACTTTCATTGGTGTCCCTGCACTAGGTCACTTAACTTTATCTAATAATGCATTTTCTATTTTTCAGTTGTTGCCTCACAACCAGCATGCTTACCTCAATGTGGCAGTTAAAGTTAATATATTATCAAAATAAAGTAAAAGTATGACCCTAGTTGCAGCTAAGATATTAATTCATTATCGTGGTGAGACTCACTGAGGGAGGAGTCATTAAGGATAGTGGCTTCAGACCTTGCTTGCAGAGTTCTTGTCCAGTTTTAGGACAAAATCTCTGCTAAAATGGGGTGCTGTTATTCATGGTAGTCATTATGCTACCTTTTTTCAAACAAAATTCTTCCCCCCCCCCCAGCAAGGACCACTCGACATGCCACCAACGTTGGGACCCTACCCAGAGCCTAACCCCAACCCCCTCCAACCATCATTTTCAGACATGTTCAAAGAACACGTGTTATTCCAGGAGAAGTGTCAGGCGATGAGTTGTGAAGGGGGTCGGGAGACAAGACCAAGGCCGATGACCAATGGGACAGCGGTCAGGCCAATAACAACTCCCCCCCCCCCCTTCCTCATTAGGGGCACACAGGTTAACTCGACCTAAATTCGGATGGGGATCTTTCTTCACTAGCCAACCTCCTTGAGAGGAACATCACCTTTTTTCGCTCTCAAGACTCCATCAGAGCAGGACATGTGACACCTCCTCCACAAAGGAGGAACCAGAGTCCTTTTTTATTAAGGTAATATGTCTGTTTGAGTACCTCAACCTCATCATCCTTATCCATCCCTTCTTTATCTCATCCCATTCCTTTCCTTGTGGCCTAATGAGAGATCCTACCCACTGAACCTATTTTATCCCATTCCTTAAATCCCAAACACATGTGCTATTTGCTCCTAACCACAATTAATTCACCCTAAGATAGTGTTGATTCCCATGTGTAGTGTTTGATTTCCTAAGTTTTGCACTTTTATCTAATTTCCTTAACGGTTTTTACCACACGACCTCAGCGTGATCCCAGCCTGTAGAAGTAAGTGATTAGTTAATAATTTAATTTATTTCCCTTTCCAGGGAATGAGATTGAGGTGCTGAGAACCTTCCACGGCCTACTACTAACTCCACGTGAGCAGGTTATGAGAATCCAACTCCATGTGAGTATATATATATATATATATATATATATATATATATATATATATATATATATATATATATATATATATATATATATATATATATATATATATATAAATATATATATATATATATATATATATATATATATATATATATATATATATATATATGTATATATATATATATTTATATATATATATATATATATATATATATATATATATATATATATATATATATATATATATATATATATATATATATATATATATATATATATATATATATATATATATATATATATATATATATATATATATATATCGGGCAGGGGCTCATGGTACTATGCACTAGCCCATAAATACACACAGAGTGTGCTTACAGTACTATAAGTCGTTACACACCAGGAGCTTAGCTGCAGGAGTCAAGTTAATTCTATAAGAGAACTGAAGTGTTTTCTAGGCAATTAACATAGCATTACAAGATCTGGAATGTAGGCACAGCCGCTTAGCCCAAATAGCATAGGTTCCAGGCCAAAAAACACTGGATTAAACTAGAGCCAAAAGGAAAAACTTTTGGAGTAGGTGTAGGTTTTATAGCAGCAAGTCCTAGTAGTAGGTGTCTGAGTGGTTAGTAACATCATGATCTTTATAATATATCGTGTTGGCTTTGTTGATGGCCTTTTCTATGACATACGTCGGGTAGAATAGCTGAGCGAGTTGTTTACGGATGATTTCAAATTCTTTATTTAGGTAGGCTGGGGAACAGATTCTCAAACCACTAAGAAATAGATTGCAAGCTACTCCAATTTTTACAGAAATGTCGTGATAACTAAAGAAATGAATGTAGGAAATAGAGAAAGTTGGTTTTCTATACACAGTGAAATTATACCCCGTCGATTCCCTTATAATTAATATGTCCAAAAAAGCTAATTTTCCATCTTTTTCCCATTCAGTTTTAAATTATATGCTAGGGACTAGGGAATTTAGATTATTGAAAAATATATTGAAATCTCCCCAGCTATTATCCCAATATGTGAAAATGTCATCAACATAGCGTTGCCAAACCATGTTCGTAGGTTTAATTGTTGTTAAAATTTCTGTTTCAAAGTATTCCATGTAGAGGTTAGCTAAAATTGGAGATAATGGGCTGCCCATACTACAACCAAATTTCTTTTTGTAAAAATTTCCATTGAAAGAGAAAACGTTATTTGACACGCTTAGTTTAATTAACTTAATTGTTTTTTCAATACCGAGGGGGAAGTGATCTTCTGGGGGCCAATGGAAAGCTGACACAGTGGACAATACTCTTCTCAACCCTATCATTAAGAAGATAATCCACGGAGACCGACCACCAGACATGCATCAGAGGTCAAGACTTCCTCCAAGCGGCTCAACAATAAGAACACGCACCAGGATGTAATTAAATTTGGCTAATCGTTCCAGCAATTATAACAACTATAGAACAATTGAACACACCCTTTTGCTTTCATATATAAACCGTCACTCTCCACTGTAATCCTCACTTGTACTTTACATCCTGAAGAGGGTCGATGTTTATTGACGGAAATATAGTGTGATTTATTCATATTTCCTGTGTTTCTTTTATGGGCCTTTTTGAAAAAACATGTTAAACTGTTCGATTACAGTTATAAAAAAGATATGTATATATATATATATATATATATATATATATATATATATATATATATATATATATATATATATATATATATATATATATATATATATACATATAAATATATATATATATATATATATATATATATATATATATATATATATATATGTATATATATATATATATATATATATATATATATATATATATATATATATATATATATATATAAATAGGAGCAACTAGTCAATATTCAAATTGAATGTTTGCATCGAGGTGAAAAATTTTCTAAAATAAAATAGAAAAATTATTCGTGAAGAACGAAATACACACACACACACACACACACACACATATATATATATATATATATATATATATATATATATATACATATATATATATATATATATATATATATATATATATATATATATATATATATATATATATATATATATATATATATATATATATATGTGTGTGTGTGTGTGTGTGTGTGTGTATGTGTGTGTATATATATATATCTATGCTAGATGTTATTGACCCCAAAGACCACAGAAAGTCTGGTTCCTACATTCTTTTTTGTGGTGTCCAAACCAATGGCGCTTGAACACCCTTATTGGATCAGGGGAAAGTACCCTAAATATCATGGTCCACTGTTAGTGGGATGAACCTAATGAAGCTGACGGTCAGCCTTTCCCACATTGCTGCGGCTAGTGATAGACTTAAGAGGAAACTTCAAAGGGTAGTTGTAGACCAATGCTTTCCCCAGCCCCTTTTTAGGGTCCAGGCGCATCAGAGAGGCTTTACTCTAAAGAAGGCTGGCACTCTCCTGGTCCTTTGGGGGTGATTATGAAGTCACCCTTCAGGTTGGTTCTGGCAGTAATCTTGAGCATGGAATTAGCTGCTGCAATAAAAGCTACTGCTACATAAGCTCAAGCACCCCCAGTTGCTTGCAACTTGAACTTCGAAAGCTGTTGATTAGGTACAGTGGCTGGTGTTTATTTAGTGGCTTTTTCTGGTGACAGGACAATCACAGGTGAGCTGAATACTTGGCTGTTAGTGGTAAGGCGACAGCTGCTGTAGGTGAAATAGCTGCTTAAATTGAAGGTTCTCCTACGAAGGGGGGAGCTTCATTGAGAAGCTGTGTTAGGCAGCTGGAGTAGTTACAGTCCAGAAGATCCCTCTCTGCTGAAAGAGGTGAGGTGTTCCTGGTTGAAGAGGTCCGTGGATTTTTGGATCTGTGCTTCTCCTTTCCTCCAGGGAGTCCCAATGACACAGAAGGGGAGCCAGGAACGGGTTCAGGATGGGTGGTGGGAGGATGAGGTAAGGAAGGTGATGTGATAGACATGGGAGTAGGAGCAGGGGATGTGGTAGGAGGAGTAGCTGATATCGGCCGTTCATGGGCGAAAGAACAGTCATCACAACAATAGAATATGCTGCATGATAAAACAGTTTGTAAGGTAAAAAGAAAAGACTTTACTGTCAATTACGGGAAAGAGTGCAGGTTACAGAAGTATCTGGATTGAAGTAAAGAGAAAGGCTTACAGTGGTAATGGTTAAGTTCCAGAATGCTAAAATTACTTCCATACCTTTGCTCAGACAGCTTCTATAACGTTCACAACGCTGCCAGAAGGCTAAAATTACTGCCTGATTAAGGCTCGTGGGGTTGGGGAGGGGTGCGAGCCCATATAGTCCAGGAGCCAAGGGGTGTTTGCATCCATTTTATGTCCACAAAATTACCCACCTGATTTTGATAGTGGACCACCTTGGACACATTTTTAGCGAGGGTGTTTGTTCTGAAACCCTGCAGTAATGGAGATATTCACTAGTATGTTAGAAATGCTCTGATGCAAAATCGCTCCAAAAGTTAGGGGTACGGGAAATTAAAATTAACACAACATTGCACACAATTAACCTATGGTTTTGTGTTGGTGCTTAAATTGAAGCTATTTTAGTTATCTACAACCTGAAAACAAGTTCAAGGTCATCAGATGAAAGTCAAGATCGCCAGAGGTCAAAGTGTGACGTAATTTTACTTATGCTTGAAATTAAGACTTTCTTCCATTTGAAGGCCAACAAAAAAACTCATGATGATATAACTGTTTATTTGAATGCACATCTGAATACCATACAATATTAGGTAATTTTAGAAAAAGAATTGAAGTCTCTAACACAAATAGTAGTCCTTTGAGGTTGAGTTGAAAATAGCGAAAATTAGCAAAATTTCTCAATTGCATCCCTTACCCACCTGGTTTTGATAGTGGACCTCATTGGACACAATTTTAGTTGGGGTGTTTGTTCTGAAACCCGATAGTAATGGAGATATTTACTAGTTTGTTAGAATTTGATTACTTTAATTTTTTAACAATTTGTAATACTAATATTTAATTTATCAAAAAAGCATTTTTAGCAAAAATATCTTAGCTAGTATCGTTGAATTATAATACCAAGGCAAAAAAGTAAACCATACACTTTTCCTATATGTGACCGATTAAGGGTTAATGCTTTTTTTTTCTTTTCAGGACTGACGAGTACATAGGGACATTATCAAGTATGGCGGATATCCCAAGAAAATGGAGACGGACAGCTTCACCGATACCTAGCCAATCCACTGATCCTGAGAGGTGCATCATATGCCAAAGAGATGAACCCAACCTTAATACATCAGGGACAGAGAATGGCAGATTAGCAGTAATCCAAGCTGCTGGCATTAGAGGGGACTGTGTGTTAGAGAGACTGAATCATGTTGATCAGGCGAAGTTTGTCTACCATGTTAATAATGATTGCTACAAACGGTACACACACAAAAGGAATCTTGAGAGATTGCAACTGGCAGCAACATCTGACGCAGGTGCACAGCAGAGTACCTCATCTGGTGGTCAGATGAGGAGACGTTCCTCAACTGCAGCACGGGATCCAGCATCAGGTGCAGAAAATGTAGACATCTTATCCAAGCCGTGCTTCATATGTGGCCATGTAAAACACAACAATGTATACAAGAAGTGGCGAATCTCGGAGGAAGGCCGTGCAAAGTCCTTCCTGAGAGCTGCACTGTCTCTTCAGGATGAAGTATACACACGAACCAGTGACTTGCAAGATGCAGAGGCTGTGTTTGGGGCAGATTTGTACTGTCACAATGACTGCATCCGCAAATATATCTTGAAAGGAGAAAGGCAGTCCTCCAAGTCTGCGTTGCTGACCATTGGTCAAAAGAAGCTGGATATATTTGCAGATGTAATGAAGAACATTGAACCAGGTTTGAACTCTGGGAGGTGCTACAACTTGTCATATGTATCTGATAGTTGCAATAAAGTGGTACAGAGTGGTGATCAAGATGTCACTGTCTTCAGAAACAGGGATGTGAAACTGTATTTGCTAAATATGTGTGGTAATGATGTGTCATTCTTCACCCCTCAAAGTGCAAAGGCCCCTACAATCTTCTTCAAGAATAGTGCTGTAGATAGTATGCCACAACACTCTGATAGGGAAATGACTTCAGATATACTAAAACAGTGTGGTTTGTTGTTAAGGAATTGTTTCTTGAAAGAGGACTTTGAGCTCAATGACAAATTTTGTGACGCCAATGAACTTGAGAAAGCGTACAGAGACATAGCAATTCCAGATGAAGTTGCCGAAGTGTTCTCAACACTGTTTGACTTTGATGTGAAGTGCAATTACAATGACCCTGACAACTCACAGCATAAAAACCTGGATGACTGTGACATTTCTGATGGAAAAATGAGAAAAATACTCTCTGTTTATCAGGTCATGTTTTACATAGTGAACAATGGTAGAAAGTGCACTCCTCTGCACATGCTGAACTCAGAAGCAATATACAATGCTTGCAGATCAAAAACTCTCATTTCAAGTTTCAATCGGTTTGGACTTGCAACCAGTTATGATGAGGTTCTTCGCTATCATTGTGATATGGCTTCATATATCACTGAATCAAATCGGGGTCAGGTCCCTCTTCCCAGTCCATTTGATCGAAGTAGATTTACTATTGGCGCATTTGACAACTTTGATCATGAGGAAAACACTTTGTCTGGAATTGGTGGAAGTCATGACACTGTGTCTATCCTAATGCAGGAGAAACCAGCTGGTGCATTAGGGAATAGTAAACCAAATATGTCCCAAACTCAGGTAACACACAGAGAAAGACAATTCAAACAGGAACTAAGTTGTCAGGTTTTCAGAAACTACATAAAACCTGCCAAGAAACCCAGTCTTCCAACTGTGCATGAGGTTCCGGAAGATCTGTATGAAGCAGATGAATGCCGAAGAAATGTTACAATGATGAAGGATGCTGCATGGATACTAGGCAGAATGAACATGTCAGATATGAAGGAAGGCATCAGAGAAACAAGCCAAGAACAGCAGATGCCCTCATGGAGTGCCTTTAATTCCCTTGTTACTCATGACAATGTTCCTCAAAAGATAATAGGGTTTCTTCCTGTTCTTCCATATCCTGTCACAGAGTACGCTACTGTGTACACTGCCCTCAAGAACTTTCAAGATACCCTCAGTCAGTTAGATCAGCCTCATTTGCCCATAACTTGTGATGAGGGGGTATACCACATTGCCAGAGAGATCACAACCCAGATGAATTCAGCAACCTGGTTCTTTATTTGGGATCGTTTCACCTAATCAAGGTTGTCATGGGAGCTATTGGCTAATATATTGATGGAAGTGGTGCTGAAACCATGTTGGCTGAGTCAAAAGCTTTTGGTAGAAATGTTGTTAGGTCAGTGCTTGATGATACGTACTATACGAGGTCACTAAAAGGATTGATGTTGCTCAGTGAGTGCCTTGAGAGGTTACAGTGGGCCGAATTCTTCAGAATCAATGGTGTTGAACCATACATGAACGAGCTTTCGTTGATACTGTTGATGAAGTCCTCCGTGTCAGAGAAAAAACAGGAAGAAAGCAGGGCACACTTAGAGGCATTCATTTCAATTTCATCAAAATTGATTGATGACATCAATGCCTTTAGGTCAGACAGAGGTGAGGTATCCGAGACGTTTGCCTTTTGGGATCAGTTTGTGAAAATGGTATCCATCCTGAGAAACCTCTTCAGGGCCGACCGTGACGGAAACTGGAATCTCCATTTCCAGAGTCTTCAGGCCACCCTCCCCCTGTTTGCTGGATGTGATAGGATAAACTACCTTCGATGGGCTTCAGTTTATCTGGAGGATATGAGGAAGTTACCACAAGATGCCTCAAATGTGTTTGAAAACTTCAAAGCTGGAAAGTTTGTTGTGAAGCGGACAGGAGGTCAATTCACTTCTGTTGAAGCAGACATGTGTCTTGAGCAGACAATCAATCGCTCTCAGAAGAGTGCTGGTGGTATCAAAGCGAGTACAAAGAGGAAGCAGTTTGTTGCTCAATGGGAAATTATCCACCATGAGATGTTGACAGTGGTCAACCTGCAGTACAAGATCAGTGGTGTTTTCACACCCAGCAGAGAACTTCTGGTGAATCATGAGTTCAATCTCCCAGCAACTCGAAGTTCTGAAGCCTTGGTTGATGAAATAATTAGGTATGTCAAAGAACATGACAATCCTGTGAGATCTTCTGTGCAGAAGAGTAAGGATGATGTACATGCAACTGCCTGAACTAAATCACAGAATTGAAGAGGCCGACGTGAGAATTATCCCACATGCCCTGCATGCTGTCAAGGGTGGAGCTTCAAGAATCACCTTATTGTCAAATGACACAGATATCCTGGTACTTGGACTTCATTACTGGAATCTCTTGAGAGGTTATGGCCTCAAGGAACTGTGGATAAGAGCAGGTGTGGGAAATGCAACTAGACACATACCACTGCATACCTTGGCAGAGAAGATGGACCCTGAGTTCCGCAAAGTCATACTATCACTCCATCACCTTACTGGTTGTGATTCATCAAGCAAATTTGGAACTAAATCATCTGGTTTGAAAGCAAAGCCTGCTCAATATCTCTGTGAATTTGGGAAGGATCCAACCAATATTGACTTTGTGGCAGTTGAAGAGTATCTTGTGAACGTCTTCAAATCTGGAACACCATGTAAATCAATGGATTAGCTGAGGCATAATCTCTACCATCACAGCAAGAAGACCATATTAGACCTTCCTCCATCTAGTCGCTCAGTTACAGGACACATACTTCGAGCATTCTATGGGACATACTTGCAGTTACACTGCCTTGACAATGCAGAACTAAACCCGTGCGAGTTTGGCTTCTATCAGGATTACTGTGCTCTGCTGCCCGAGAGAATGCAGTTATTGCTTCCAAATGATTTTCCACTCCCATGCAAATGTTCTGCCTGTGCTACCCAGCGCTGTCCTTGCAGATAAAATCAAATTACATGTTGCCCCTACTGCAGCTGCCAGTCAAACAACACAGGCTGTAGAAATCCGGTATCATAGAATCGTTTCACTAGTAAATAAGTTTCATGCATGCAACTAATATTCTTCTAAAATGTTGGTGTAAAGGTTGATGGAAAATGATTTTTGTACCCTTCTTATCATATCTGTTAAGTTAAATGATGTTCCTGTGCATTGCCGTATGTCTGTCTTTTGCATGTATCTAATTGGCAAAAGTTGCCGATTTTCGCTATTTTCAACTCAACCTCAAAGGACTACCATTTGTGTTAGAGACTTCAATTATTTTTCTAAAATTACCTAATATTGTATGGTATTCAGATGTGCATTCAAATAAACAGTTATATCATCATGAGTTTTTTTGTTGGCCTTCAAATGAAAGAAAGTCTTATTTTCAAGCATAAGTAAAATTACGTCACACTTTGACCTCTGGTGACCTTGACTTTCATCTGATGACCTTGAACTTGTTTTCATGTTGTAGATAACTAAAATAGCTTCAATTTAAGCACCAACACAAAACCATAGGTTAATTGTGTGCAATGTTGTGTTAATTTTAATTTCCCGTACCCCTAACTTTTGGAGCGATTTTGCATCAGAGCATTTCTAACAAACTAGTGAATATCTCCATTACTGCTGGGTTTCAGAACAAACACCCTCGGTAAAAATGTGTCCAAGGTGGTCCACTATCAAAATCAGGTGGGTAATTTTGTGGACATAAAATGGATGCAAACACCCCTTGGCTCCAGGACTAATATCTGCAATAACCATAACTTCCTGTTCAGGTAGTCGTCGCAGGCTTGACAGGTGGGTGCTTCTCAGTTGCTGTTTTGCCGGACGAGGTGACCGTTGTGTGGAAGTGATCATTGCCATGAGAGATCACAGTCTCTAGGGTCATAGAATGACACCCTCAAACGTGCTCATCTGGAAGTCGACAGTCAAGTGGTGAAGTGAAAAATTTCAGCCACCCAGTTGACTGGACTCTCGACTAGCTGGAGAAAACAGCTAGTCGAGTCTAAAGACGACAGTCATATGTAGTTCATCTCGCTAAGAGCTTCCACTGGGAGGTGTTTACGGTCCGGAAGCTGAACCACAACTGAATGAAAGGGAATGATTGGGCTATGGGTTGACTGGGCTACGGGTTGCGTGACATTAGGTCGCGAAAATTTTTGCATTTCATATAAAGTCACTCACTACATTACGACAATAATAATAATAATAATAATAATAATAATAATAATAATAATAATAATAATAATAATAATAATAATAAAAATAATAAAAACTAAAGACAAAAGTTATAGTGAGTACAAAACCGTGATTGTAATCAATATCTGTAATTTAAAAGAATATTCTTAGTTAAAAGAAACATCAGGTGACGATGTATAAGTAAAAGTTATGAATATTTATGTTAAAATGGGCTGAAGAAGAAAAATCTGGAAATTTATTGAATTATTATTTAGATAGATTGTGCGTTATTCCACGAAGATAATCTAATATATTTTGATATCCCCGTTCACGCATTACCTTTGCATCTCGTTCTTCACGAATAATTTTTCTATTTTCTTCTAGAAGGTTTTTCACCACGATGCGAACATTCAATTTGAATATTGACTTGTTGCTCCTACTTTCGTAGCTTTTAGATTATGCCATAAACTTCAATGTGATCTCCTCCAATAACGTTTTCCCACTTCCTATGCCAGGCTTCTACTTCATTTGCATGCGTGGCATCCCTAATTGCTTTGAGTCATGTACCGTTGTCTACTGACCATATAATAAGAGACAATGTCGGTAGAGCTCGTATGACACTGGCATTACGTAAATTTAATTATTTTCAAACAACATTACAATATCATTCAGTTTTTCTGACAAATGTCAATTTGAAGCTTTGCAAGATTCCTGAATTTTATTCAATGGCTGAAATGCCAATAAAAATAAATGTCGAATCCGTAAACTAAAGTTTTCATCATTGCTGTAACGAACTGATAATCCAGTTGCCTGAATTCTTCGCCATACACTGGCCTATATGAAAAGAAAAAAAATGGGGTATGTTGATGACATAAAGAAATCCGGTTCTAGAAGTTCGGAGATCCAAATTTCCCAATCTGATACATATTTTATGGGTTCAGTTGAATTTCCTTTTCATCAGCGACTTCAATGAAATCTTGAAATAAACATCTATGATAGAATGTTTTCCTTAGTGAGTTTCCGCACATGATACAAAGAAGGCAATTGGTTCTCCTTTTTCTTTTTCCTTTACCAAAAACATAACCTATGACAGAGTTCAGTGATCACGCACCACAATTTGTGACAGTCATAGTTCTTTTAAAAAGGTCATTAATCTCACTGCATGAAACATATTTTGCATACAAGGATTAGGACATATATATATATATATATATATATATATATATATATATATATATATATATATATATATATATATATATATATGTATGTAGGTATATATAAATATATATATATATATATATATATATATATATATATATATATATATATATATATATATATATATATATATATATATATATATATATATAACTTGGGGGCTCAAGTTATATAAGTTCTTTTCACAGCTAGAGTTAGCAATTATATGTAACAGTAATATTAAAGGAGAGTGTAATCATAACACACTGCAAGAGCCATATTAGATAATTATTTACAAACAAATAACACCAAAATCACTTTAAATGGGAAGATATCAAACCACAAGCGCATTACACCAAACACATATAGGACCCATTCATCAACAACGATACGGAAATGCAAGACAACAGTAAAAGGAAAGAATAACCTCGTAAACTACCATTCACCTGATACTTACACAATTACATTAACGGAGATAAAAAAGAGCAAGAAAGTCTCGAACCTTAACTCTACCCCTTTCTATACAAATCTATGTGAAGCTTCCTTTATCCATATTACACATAAATCTCAATAACAGTTAACCTACGTTTACACCAAAATAAAAACTCCTGATGTGGTCTTCCACAAAAAGATGAGTAAAGTCTGAGGACCAATCGTGGGCGAGACCTTGCTTATAGGTGGGATGCCTCTTGCTCAGTGGTGAGACTTTGGAGTTGGTGTATCTGGCTCGTTTCAAGAACTTTAAAAGGATGTCTTGCACCTTGTCATGTTCAAAGACAATGACATCCTTCGGTACTGTTTCCTTACGGGATGAAATTTCATCACGCAGTCTCACGTAATAGTCTGGGTAAGCTGAAAAGCAGGGCCAGAACTCAAGATCTTCAAACAGTTTGGCTCCCAACTTCTTCAAAACGAATAGTTTCCCATTCCTCTTGGGCTTATGCTCCGCATACCTCCAGGGGTTGGTTTCGGAGTAGTGGGGGGGGGGGGATCAGACACTGTAAAGGGCTTCTTAGTAGAGCCCTTGGAAAGTCCAGGGTGGTCCCTTTCCTGTATCTGTCTCTGATTTTGTGGGATAGACTACTTCATTGCCTTCTGGAACGCTTCCAACATCCGTGTGATCGACGTGAGGATCGCTTCACTCTTGTTGACCTGTGTAGTTGGTTAGAGAACTGAAAGTCCTCAGTTACTGTCGAAAAGGGTCCTTCTTCCTCCATTCGTTGTTGATCCACGTCTTTTTCAGGGGCTCCTTGCAGTAGGTCCTGTTCTGTGTCAGTGAACACTTCTGACATCCATTCTTGATGGATGTCCATGCGTTCTAGTGCCCTGTGTATATCTGCATCGATCTTCAGATATATGACAAGAGGCTGGACCTGTTCCTGGGGCACTACTACATTTGCTAGAGCCTTGGGGAACAGAAGGCACCTTGGGAATTCATTTGGTAGGTATGGTCACGGAGAGTTCTTTTGGAACCCTCTTACCCACCTGTGAAGAGTTTCCTTTTCTCTGTACCTACTGTAATCTCCGAAGCCATTGGCCAGCGGGGTTGAGCAGGTAGAACAACCCTTCCGGTCCCAATATTTTAGGGCTCCCGACACTATACCACAGGGGGCATCAGTCCTGCACATTGTGTCTAGACTAACGTCCTTACTTTTGTGGTTGCAGAACAAGGCTGCACACTTCACCATTGGCTCCTCCTGTAAAGGAAATGGATCTAATGAGTATTACGGTTTTTATATCATTGATATAAAA
>NC_090740.1:138176886-138179386 GCF_036898095.1 Palaemon carinicauda | reverse complement strand
TCCTGTCGAATTCAGGATTCTGTTCATGGACTTGAAATAGTCTCTCTTGATAGCAGAGTCGGTAGGGTCCCTGCCAGCATAGTTTCTAGCCGTACAGGTGGTGGTTCGAATCACCACCTGGCCAGAAGCTGTTACCATAAAATGAATTCCAAGTGGATATGTATTCCCAAGATAGAATTCGGTATTAAATGCATTTCGTGGGTGATATTTACATTAAATAAAATCACGTGTGCTTGTGATATATGTTCATTAAAATAACCACGTGTTGCAAACTCACGATTCAGCTATCATGGTGGAGATGGGTCTATTTCAAGTCCATGAACAGAATCCTGAATTCGACAGGAATATGTAGGGGGACTTGTCATAAACTTTTAGTCTCTCTTGATAGCTGAGTCGGTAGGGTCCCTGCCAGCATAGTTTTTAGCCGTACAGGTGGTGGTTTGAATCACCACCCGGCCAGAAGCTGTTACCATAAAATGAATTCCAAGTGGATATGTATCCCCAAGATAGAATTCGGTATTAAATGCATTTCGTGGGTGATATTTACATTAATCAAAATCACGTGTGCTTGTGATATATATATATATATATATATATATATATATATATATATATATATATATATATATATATATATATATATATATATATATATATATATATATATATATATATATATATATTTTCACAAAACTCTACTGCATGACTCTCCAAGTAAGTTGTAATTCCCGTAATCAAATGGTATATATTAAACAATTTATTTCTGTATCTGTCGGTTTTTATTTCTTTTACTTGAGTGATCGTAACAGAAAATAAATTCAGATTTGAATTGCTGAGGTATAAACTTCATTCAGATATTCTTTACACTCTGCTAATTGTTCTCTTTTATTAAATTTTTTTATAGTTATTTACAAATATGAACACTTTCATTAGTCATATAAAGATAAACCCCATAAATAACATCGTGGTTTACGTTTAAAAAAAGAAGCCTAACAGATGTTTAGAAAAATGATGTTAAATATGTTTTAATAAATGATAGGATGGTGCCAGGAAAGAATCCCCTTGAAGGAAAATTCCCCCATGGAAAATATCCCCCCCCCCCCAGTAATCCCCCGGAGGAAAAAAATCACCCTACACCAAATTTAAATATAATTTGTATATCCAAGCAAAGGCTTTCAATAAGGAAAATGCAAATGGTTTCCTTTAAATACTTAACGATTTTCTTTTGGAAACTTTTAAAACAGGGAAATAAAACAAACTAATTTAGAATAAAACATGTTTAACTCTTCCCACTTTAATTTTTTTTCCCTCATTTTCATGTTAATTTTTGGTTATTTCTTCCGCGCTAAGCATAGGATTTGAGGCACACCAAAATTACCTATAATGTATCTCATTTTCACATAGTCCAAGACGTTCTTATCGGTATACCTTAGCAATCCATGTTTGCCATCGGTTATACGAGTATAAGCGGATGAGCATCCTGGTGGAGTAATGAGAAGTTTGGGTGTGATGGAAAATCCACCTAGAACTAGTTTAGCTTTCCGATCTCATGAAATTAAAGCTCGTTTGATGGACCTAGATGCCTTAGGAGGTGTAGATCCAAATGGTATTTGTCCTTTGTCTTTTATAAAGACTTCATATTTCTTAGCTCCAAAGTTATCTCTTATTTTGCGCAAGTTAGCAAGAAGAGGAGCTTTTAGCACTTGTTGGAGAATTGGTAATGTTACTCCACTATGTTAATCTGTTTGTGGTATCTCAAGTCCAACTGATTGCGGCCCAATTTTCCTAACTCCCAAATTATCTAAAGTTTTTGAACGTCTTTTGGCAAAACGCCTTAATAGGTTGGCTAAAGGTAATCATCTGTTCCCTAGTTTGCAATTAGGTTTTTGTAAAGGCCTTGGAGCATATGATTCCCTTCTTACAATCTCCAATGCTGTACATAAATCCCTTGATTGTGGTCAGGAAGTTCTTATGATTGGCCTTGATTTTAGTACTGCCTTTGACTGTGTTAATCGTGAGGCGCTTGTTTTCAAACAGAAACAGTTGGGAGTGGGGGTGTCGTTTCTTAGCATCATTATTGTATTTTCAAGTAATAGATTGCAAAAGGTTATTGTTGATGGGCAACATAGTGAGTATAGGAATGTGATATCTGGTGTTCCTCAAGGTAGTGTTCTTGGCCCATTACTTTTCATAATATATACACATGACCTGTGGTTTGGTCTGGAAAAAAAGTTTGTTGCATATGCAGATGACGCTACTATCTCTTTGCATCAATTCCATCTTTTGAATGAAGATCTAGGGTGCTGAATCCCTCAATAGAGATCTAGCTAAAATCAGTAGATGGTGCAAATTAAGGGGTGTGAAGTTGAATCCTAACAAAACTTAAAGTATAATTGTAAAGTCAGTCAAGAACGGTGGCACCTCAACATCCGGATCTCAGCATTAATAATGTTTCTTTAACTTTGTAAGACTTTTAAAATGTTACGTGTGATTCTCGACA
>NC_090740.1:138156886-138164386 GCF_036898095.1 Palaemon carinicauda | reverse complement strand
TCCGAGAAACATTGAAGATATCTACTCCTGAAATTTTAATTTGTTGGTGTAAGGGAAAATATAAGATAAATAGTATAAATGTTTTGTGAAATTAAAGGGAACTAGAGGTTTAGGCTTTGAAAAATTAAGGCAAAACCATAAACAGCTTTGGTTAAATTGTTTAGATCTATGGTAAGGTAATACTTGTACTTTCAGAATGTCTTAGGGGAATAATGAATTATTTCAAATATGTTAGTTAAGGATTTCATGAGTAAGACTGGATATCTTACAAACAAGATCTATGATGCCTAGTGTGTAATGATTAAAAAGTAAAGGTAAGCCCGCTGTTATTTAATATATGATATTCACATCATTATTGAGAAGTATACTCCTTGATAGAAGACCTACAATAGCAATGACAGTGTTCAACAATGACTGTATATCTTCTTATGTGGAAAAATCAGATGCATATCCTTTCATTTAAAATAATAAATCAGATTTGATTGTGTGTGAAGATACCTGGTCTCCTTAAGATTTTATACTTTTTTTTGGAAAATTCATAATATTACTCAATTAAGAAAGTATAGCTAAGGAAACTTTAGTCATGTCAGTTACCTTCTAGTTTCTATAACTCTAATTTTACCGAAATATTTCCAATCCTTGAGGGAAAGGCGTTAAGTTACGTATACTAGGAAAAATTGCCTGCTCGTGAGACTGGAGTTGTGTTTAGGTAAAACCTGTACAGAGGTGACTGGCATCACACTGACTATATTTATGTATAGTACTCCATAACGAATCATTTCTTCTTCTTGTTTTAGTTGGTGTTACTGAGCAATCATTCTCTGTTTGTTAGTGGTAAGTCCAGCTATTCTTATATTTCTTTTTCCTAATTTCTTAGTGCTGCAATTCTTTGTTGATTATTTCCAAGGCAACAATTTCTTTGATCTTTGACCTTTTATCCAAGCCTATCCGACATTCTGCAATAATGTCGCTTCTTTCTGAATATTTATGATGGTGAGGATTCTTAAGGGGCAATTAGATATTCCCGACCACCATCATCATCTTTCCCGGAAATTTAACCTGCGAACAAGCTTTTGGATTCATACATATATTTGTATTTCTATTTCTATTTTTACATTATATTTTATATTTTACATAGAATCCTCCATACATATAAAAAGTATCAAAAAAGGAAATGAAAGAAAATCAAATGAAAACCATTTTTTTTCTTTATCTTGTGCGAAATAAGTAAGATTATCATTTAATTTTATATCGGTCCTCATCCATGACATGGATATAAGAGCTCAGATTTCTGAAGATGTTTGGTCGAGCATCTGGTCAACCCTTAATAAGGAGGCAATAGGCCTATTTTAGAACCAATATCTGACACTTCAATAAAATGTCATTTTTCATAACTTAATTTTTTTACCTATTTTTTCAGATATTAAAAAAAAAAATACTGGTTTTCTTATGTTATTTTAGATATAACTGATCTCTGAGTGAAAACATTGAATAGAGCTATTCTATTTTGGATGCCAATAGATGTTATAAATGATTTTCATACAAAATGTACCAAATTTGCATAAAAATAAATGAATACTACTTACCAAGAATCTTGTCTGTGCCATGATCGTCTATTCTTAAGTTAGTTTTTAACCATTCACACATTTTTCTTTTCTCAAATTTTCATGAATGGGTAAAGTTTTCATTGCTCTAGCTTGTAAATGAAAGATTGAAATATGATATTAATTATTAGAAAAATACAAAATAGTTATTCTTTTGCCTAATTCAGTTTTCCTGGAGGTTTTAGAAAATCAAAGTATTTGGGGATATTTTCATAAATATAATGTATGTATTGTTTCCATCAATAGTTATCTAACCTTTACTGATTAGTAATATATATTCATTTCTAAAATATACTTTTAGGTTATACATGTGGATTTTTGTTTTGATCGAGTCTAAATACGTTGGCTCTGATAAGGAATTCGCCATGAATAAACAAAACTAGTTTTTCCTTGCGGCTTCATATAGATATATGGAGAAATTATAAATATGTAATTGAAATGAATATGAAATAGAACCTGCATTACTTTTAATATATTCAAAGGCTTTAGAAATTCTCTGTGATAAACGTTACACTTATGACAATAGTCCTAAATAAAGTAAGGTGTGTGTTCGTGCTTGTGCTTGTGTTTATGCAAGTTAATGTACAGTATTTTTGTATATGTTTTGTAAGTCCTTTCTTTGTGCACGTGCAAAAGTAATATATAAAGTGACTTACATGCATATACCTGAACTAAAGTATGGATTATCGAGGTGAAGAATGTAATTTTATTACATGAAGTTACAGATAAAAAGGAAGTATAAAAAAAAAAAAAAAAAATGAAAATTATAATAGATTTCATCCATCAGCACTCTTGCAGCCTTTCTTTCCTCTGGAATGGGGAATATTGATGTGCAGGAATAGCGCAGAGCGTATTCTAACTTGGCTAATTAGTCAGGACTATTCAATCATGCAGTGCAATCTGGACGCGAAGTCCCTCAGCGCATATGTAATCGAGCAAAGTTTTAGAAACAAACCTCGAATGTCAGTGGGATGACCTGCTCTTTATGCCAAGATCTATCAGGGTAATGAATGGTTATGGAAGTATTTAATTTCTAAAGATGATTTGTTTTTATTTCCGCTTAAAACTAATAAGAATAATATAGAATGAGAATGTCCATTGTTGTAAAAAAAAAAAAAAAAAAAATATTTTATTAAACGTCCCGTCACTGGCTTGAAAAGTTCTGAAACAGAGCAAAGAATGATGTGGAAAAGCATCGCATAGAATCTTTCAATTAATCTATTGAAAGAATTTCAGCCCACCTATCTATATCTATCTATCTATCTACATATAAAGTACATATATATATATATATATATATATATATATATATATATATATATATATATATATATATATATATATATATATATATATATATATGTATATAAATATATATATATGTATATATATATATATATATATATATATATATATATATATATATATTTATATATATATATATATATATATATATAATATATATATATATATATATATATATTATATATATATATGTATATATATATATATATATATATACTGTATATATATATATATATATATATATATATATATATATATATATATATATATATATATATATATATATATATATATATGTAAATATTTGTATATATATATCTATACATATATATATATATATATATATATATATATATATATATATATATATATATATATATTTATATATATATATATGTATATATATATATATATATGTATATATATATATACTGTATATATATATATATATATATATATATATATATATATATATATATATATATATATATATATATATATATATATATATATATATATATATATATATATATGTATGTAAATATTTATATATATATATATATATATATATATATATATATATATATATATATATATATATATATATATATATATATATATATATATATATATATATATATATATATACAGTATATATATTTATATATATATATATATATATATATATATATATATATATATATATATATATATATATATATATATATATATATATAATGGATTATAACACCCTGGCTAAAGCCCAACGACAGGATCCAGAGTATCAAGCATGTAGGACATCCTGCACGTCCCTCTGTTGGGAAGACTTTCCCCCTCAAATGCTCCAACACCACCCTCCTCTGTGACGTCAGTACTGGTAGACTGCGACCTTGGATTCCTGGTCCCATGCACCTGCAGGTGCTTGATTTCATTCACCGACTTTCAAATTCCTCGTTATGTTCTACTGCACAGCTGCTGAAGACAAAGTTCATTTGGCTAGGCATTTCTAAGGATGCTAAGGATTGGGTCTGCAACTGTACTTCTTGCCAAACTTCCAAAGTACATCGACACACGGATTCCAGAGTGGGCACCTTTCCTCAACCTCAGCGTCGTTTCGCACACATTCACATGGACGTTGTAGGCCCCTACCCACATCACAAGGACATCATTACCTGTTTACCGTCATTGACCGCTCCACTCGTTGGCCTGAAGCCGTTCCCAAGGAATCTGCAACGTCCGACACATGTACATCTGCCTTACTCTCTGGATGGATTGCAAGATTTGGTATCCCTGAGCATATTACTTCTGACAGGGGAACCACTTTCACCTCTCAATTGTGGACATCATTAGTGAATCTCCTGTTCACCACCTTACATCAGATAACGACCTATAACCCCGCTGCCAATGGAATGGTTGAACGTTTTCATCGCACCCTCAAAGCAGCTTTGATGTCCCGCTGCAAGGATTGCAACTGGTTTACTCAGCTTCCGTGGGTCCTCCTGGGGCTAAGGACCACTCTTAAAGACGCCCTTGATGTCTTGGCAGCTGAAATGGTGTATGGTGACCCGTTGGGCTTCCCTCTCGAATTTTTTCCTTTTACAACCCCCACCGACGATCTTCATCGCATACGTCACGTCGTTGAAAAATTTACTTTAGGCCGCCAGACTCACAAGCCCCCAGCGAAGCATCACATACCAACAGACTTGCACTCTACAACGCACATCTTCCTGCAAAATGACACTAGCAAGCCACCGCTAACGCCCCCTTACACGGGCCCTTACCTTGTGATTCGACGCAGTCCAAAAGCATTCCTACTTAACATTCGTGGCAAAGAAGACTGGGTCTCCATTGATCGTCTAAAACCTGCTGATCTTGCGCCTACAGTTCGCCTCTCTAGATCGAGGCGCCCTATTTAACATGTACAGTATGTCATTTTTAGGGGGGGGGGTGGTGAGCCATGTACCAACTGTGTGTCACACGATTGTACATAATAAAGTTTGTAAATATTATGGTAATAAGTGCTAGCTCAGATGGTAATAAGTGCTAGCTTCTTTAAAAAGAAAGATAAAAATAAGTATACATGGGTAAGAGTGGCAAATAGAAGAGTAGTAGAAAGGGCATTAATGGATTATGTGTTGATAACTAAAAGAATGTTTGGAAGATTGAAAGACGTGCACGTGTTTAGGGGTATGGCTAACGGTATGTCTGATCATTTTTTGGAGGAAGGAAGATTAGTTGTAGCAAAAGAGTGGGGGAATAGAGTAGGTGGATGTAAAAGGGAGGTAGTGAGGATTGAAGAGCTATAAAACCAGGGGTAAAAAGTATATATCAGGAAAGGTTGAAAATGGCATATGACGAGGTGAGAGTAAGAGAAACTGGTAATTTAGAGGAGGAGTGGAAGTTAGTAAAAGAAAATTTTGTTGGGATTACAAGTGATGTATATGGCAAGAAGGTTGTTGGAGGCAGCATGAGGAAGGGCAGTGAATGGTGGAATGAAGGAGTGAAGGTAAAAGTGGAAGAAAAAAGGGGGCTTTTGAAAAATGGCTGCAGAGTAATAGTATAGAGAAGTATGAAAAATATAGAGAGAAAAATGTGTAAGTAAAGCGCAAGGTACGTGAGGCAAAGAGGGCAGCTGGCCTGAGGTGGGGTCAGGGATTGGGTCAGTCATATGAAGAGAATAAGAAGAAGTTTTGGAAAGAAGTGAAGAGAGTAAGGAAGGCTGGCGCAAGAATTGAAGAGACAGTGAAAGATGGAAATGGAAGGTTGTTAAAAGGAGGGGAGGCAAGGAAAAGGTGGGCGGAATATTTTGAAAGTTTGCTGAATGTTGAGGATAATAGGGAGGCAGATATAATTACTGTTCCAGGTGTTGAGGTGCCAGTGATGGGAGATGAGAATAAGAGAGAGATTACAATAGATGAAGTGAGGAGAGCACTAGATGAAAAGAGAGTAGGAAAAGCATCTGGTATGGATGGTGTGAAAGCTGAGATGTTGAAGGAAGGGGGTGTGACTGTACTTGAATGGTTGGTGAGATTGTTTAATATGTGTTTTGTGTTATCAATGGTACCAGTAGATTGGGTTTGTGCATGTATTGTACCACTATATAAGGGTAAGGGAGATGTGCATGAGTGTTGTAATTCAAGAGGTATTAGTTTGTTGAGTGTAGTTGAAAAAGTGTATGGTAAAGTATTGATTAATAGGATTAAGGATAAAACAGAGAATGCAATCTTGGAAGTACAGGGTGGTTTTAGAAGAGGTAGGGGTTGTATGAACCGGATTTTTACAGTTAGGCAGATATGCGAGAAATATTTAGCAAAAGGTAAGGAGGTGTATGTTACGTTTATGGATCTGGAGAAGCATATGATAGAGTTGATAGGGAAGCAATGTGGAATATGATGAGGTTATATGGAGTTGGTGGAAGGTTGTTTCAAGCAGTGAAAAGCTTCTACAAAGGTAGTAAAGCATGTGTTAGAATAGGAAATGAAGTGAGTGATTGGTTTCCGGTGAGAGTGGGGCTGAGACAGGGATGTGTGATGTAGCCGTGGTTGTTTAACTTGTATGTTGATGGAGTGGTGAGAGAGGTGAATGCTCGAGTGCTTGGACGAGGATTAAAACTGGTAGACGAGAATGACCATGAATGGGAGGTAAATCAGTTGTTGTTTGCAGATGATACTGTACTGGCTGCAGACACAGAAGAAAAGCTTGACCGACTAGTGACAGAATTTGGAAGAGTGTGTGAGAGAAGGAAGTTGAGAGTTAATGTGGATAAGAGTAAGGTTATGAGATGTACGAGAAGGGAAGGTGGTGCAAGGTTGAATGTCATGTTGAATGGAGAGTTACTTGAGGAGGTGGATCAGTTTAAGTACTTGGGGTCTATTGTTGCAGCAAATGGTGGAGTGGAAGCAGATGTACGTCAGAGAGTGAATGAAGGTTGCAAAGTGTTGGGGGCAGTTAAGGGAGTAGTAAAAAATAGAGGGTTGGGCATGAATGTAAAGAGAGTTCTATATGAGAAAGTGATTGTACCAACTGTGATGTATGGATCGGAGTTGTGGGGAATGAAAGTGATGGAGAGACAGAAATTGAATGTGTTTTAGATGAAGTGTCTAAGGAGTATGGCTGGTGTATCTCGAGTAGATAGGGTTAGGAACGAAGTGGTGAGGGAGAGAACGGGTGTAAGAAGTGAGTTAGCAGCTAGAGTGGATATGAATGTATTGAGGTGGTTTGGCCATGTTGAGAGAATGGAAAATGGTTGTCTGCTAAAGAAGGTGATGAGTGCAAGAGTTGATGGGAGAAGTACAAGAGGAAGGCCAAGGTTTTGGTGGATGGATGGTGTGAAGAAAGCTCTGGGTGATAGGAGGATAGATGTGAGAGAGGCAAGAGAGCGTGCTAGAAATAGGAATGAATGGCGAGCGATTGTGACGCAGTTCCAGTAGGCCCTGCTGCTTCCTCCGGTGCCTCAGATGACCGCGGAGGTAGCAGCAGTAGGAGAGTCAGCATTATGAAGCTTCATCTGTGGTGGAAATGTGGGAAGTTGGGCTGTGGCACCCTAGCAGTACCAGCTGAACTCGGTTGAGTCCCTGATTAGGCTGAAGGA
>NC_090740.1:138146886-138151886 GCF_036898095.1 Palaemon carinicauda | reverse complement strand
CATCTACTATATCCCTGCATAAATCACACAACCAGGTTGGCCTGGGCACCAGCCGCCCGTTGAGATACTACCGCTAGAGAGTTATGGGGTCCTTTGACTGGCCAGACAGTACTACATAGGACCCTTCTCTCTGGTTACGGTTCTTTCCCTTTGCCTACACAGACACCGAATAGTGTGGCCTATCCTTTACAGATTCTCCTCTGTCCTCATACACCTGACAACACTGTGATTACTAGACAATTCTTCTTCACCCAAGGGGTTAACTACTGCACTGTAATTGTTCAGTGGCTACTTTCCTCTTGGTAAGGGTAGAAGAGACTCTTTAGCTATGGTAAGCAGCTCTTCTAGGAGAAGGACACTCCAAAATCAAACCATTGTTCTCTATTCCTGGGTAGTGCCATAGCCTCTGTACCATGGTCTTACACTGCCTTGGGTTAGAGTTCTCTTGCTTGAGGGTACACTTGGGCACACTTTTCTATCTAGTTTCTCTTCCGCTTGTTCTGTTAAAGTTTTTATATTTTAAATAGGAAATATTTATTTTAATATTGTTACTATTCCTAAAATGTTCTATTTTTCCTTATCTCCTTATTTCCTTATTTCCTTTCCTCACTGGGCTATTTTCCCTGTTGGGGCCCCTGGGCTTATAGCATCCTGCTTTTCCAACTAGGGTTGTAGCTTAGCATTTAATAATAATAATAATAATACCATTTCACCGCCAGCTTCAAGCAATTCCTTAGGTAGTCCATCTATTCCTGGTGCTTTCCCACTTGACATAGCTCTTATATATATATATATATATATATATATATATATATATATATATATATATATATATATATATATATATATATATATATATATATATATATATATATATATATATATGTGTGTGTGTGTGTGTGTGTGTGTGTGTGTGTGTGTGTGTGTGTGTATTCTCTTAGGGACTTGTGTATTCATGTTTGTTCGTTTTCCCCGGCTTGTTTAATTATTAATACCTGTCTACTTTTGTTTTATTGGTTCAGTTGAATACTCCGGATTTGGCTTATCCTGAGCTATGTAAGAAACTATCCTTTTTCACCTGGAATGCTCGTTTTGTTCGTCCTATTATTTCCTATCTTGTGTTTGCAAGTTCTGGGTGAATGTTGTGAAGTGATTCGTTGTTTTCATTTGTGTTATTATTTTTGTTATTGTTATTATGGTTTATCTTTTGTTTCCATTTTAGGTTTCTTGTAAGGTTTTCATTTCTATTACAGCCATTGTCCAGGCTGGTGCTATTGGATACTCGAATAGAGGTCTTATTTGTGTTTTGTAGAGGTTTATTTTTTATGTTTTTATCAAATAGTTTAAAACATTTTAAATCTCCTTTTCTATATTCTGCTAGTAGGAGTTTTTGTTTGTTATGGCAGCTTATGTCTATTCTTCTGATGGAGATCATTGATTTTAACTTCGTTGTTGAATGGAATATTTATGTTGGTGCTGGTTTATTATTTTTATACTGTTTGGAGTTAGAATATTTTACTATTTGTTTTTATTTTCCCTTAATTTTCATAATCACTCATTCACTTCATCTATCTTTCTGTTTTTATTTTCAGAAATAATTTTGAGTTTATAGGAGGAATTATTACTTGTGTTATGCCATCTGCATAGATATAAGGTATAGCATATTCGCGGATGGTTGGTATAGCTTTTGTGTAGATTAGAAAAAAAAAAAAAAAAAAAAAAAAAAAACGTGTTGGGTATAGTATGCATCCCTCTGGTACTCCACTTTTTATATCTTTGTTTTCTCCGAGTTTCCCATCTCTGCTACGTATTCTGACAGTTCTGCCTTTTATGTAGGCTGAGAGGAGTTTTTCCATTATTATTGGTAGTTCTAACTGGAGTACTGTATATTTGAGGTCGCCATGCCATACTTTGTCAAATGCTTTTGATATATCTCTGCAAATGATATTACATTAGTGTTTTGTATTTAGGTGGTTCATGGCTATAGTTTCGTAAATTGCCACGAGGGCAGTTTCAGTGCTTCATCCTGTCTTCTCCATGCCACCATTGGTAATTATGATAGCATTAACTTTTTTATGCTACTTTTACTTGTGCAGCTCTGTGTTTTGATAGGGGATAATTCGTTCCCTATATCCTTGTACGAACTTGAGGACTTCTGTTATTGTGTCGCTGTCGAAATTTGCTTTTTCTTCTGCTGATATTTCAAATGTGCTTGCCCATGTTTCGGTTAGTAATTTAATTTGACCTTCGGTGTCTTGTATTTTATCAGCATTACTGTTTATTAAGCAATGTATTCCTTTTTTTGGTTTTCCCAATAGTTTTTGTAATTTTTCCTAGAATTTTTTAGGGTCTTTTCTTCTTTGTAGATTTGTCCTAGGTTGATTATCGTGATGTTTCAGTTTTCTCTGTTTACTCTGTTGGATTCTTCAATTGTTTCCTTATGAACATGTCTTATTAGTGTATATGTTGCCCTTATCCACCTATGTGTGTTTGATTGTAGGTTATTTGATTGTTGTGTTAGTAGTTGGTATCTAGGATGTGTTTATGATATGTAATTCTCCTTATTCGAGAGACTGTTTCTATTGTTTCTTAGATATCAGAAATCTATTTGTTTATTGGGGAGTTTATTTTGTTTTCTGTTGTGGTTCCATTGTTGTTCAGATAAATTTCTTGTTCCTGTATGGCTGTTTTCCTAGTAACCATTTCTTTAAAGATTTCCCAGTTAGTTTTTTTAATGTTTCGATTTTTTGGTTTAGTTGAAAGATTGATTATGATTGGTATGTGATCAGATGCTGAAATCAGAATCTCTGCCATGTTATAGTTTAGGTGTGCTTTGTTGTTTTTAAGTATGATGTCAGGTCTGCTGGCGTATTGTTTGACCAGTTTGTTAGCCATTTTGTCAAACATTAGAGCTATATATGGTAGAAGGTTGTAGTTTATGTGTTGATTTAAAGTATTACCTATTGTATTTGTGTCTCGGTGACCTATGAAAGAGTGTCTTGCACTCAGATCTCCTATTATATAGGTGGTGATGTTGCTGTGTATGAGCTGAGATAAATGTGTGTTTGGAAGGAATGGTCTTCTTGGTGGTTCATATATTGTGCTAATGTTTACTGGGCCTTTATTGTTTTACATATTTACTGTTAGCACATTGGAGTTATAAGGGTCAATTAGTTTGTGTTTTCTGGATGCTTCGATTACTATGGCAACATATGCATTTCTTTCCTTTTGTGTATTCTTTCTGAATACATTGAATGTTAAAATTTGTATTGTCCCTCGTTTAAAGTGTTTGTGGAGTTAAATAGTATAATATCTAGGTTTATTTTCATATGTATGTATAACAGAGAATTTTTCCTTTTTCTCCATGCTTGAACGTGGTGTTTGATGATTGGTATATCTTTTATTGGTTGGCGGTTATAATCCATATTGACTAATTTTTCCTTTTGCTGATAGTGTTTTGTGTTTTTGTTTAATAGGTGATTTCTTCTCTTATTTGGTTATATTTCCAACTTCAACTATCTTTAATTTTATCACTTTTTGTAATATCATTGCCTATGTTTTCAGTTAGAATGTTGAATATGTCTCTTTTCGTGAAATCTGTGTGTTTGCACGTGACTTTTGCTTGATTATTTCCCAAGAGAGTTATTGCATTTTTTCTATTATTGATTTTGGGGGCAGAAGTAATGTCCCTTCAATACATAACCCTAGAGGTAAATATTCAGATCCTCTTGGAATACTTCACTTTTTTTTTTTTTCTTTTTTGCTTTTCTGGGGTTATTTCCATTTGCATGTTCTACATTGAGGATTGCTGCTGTGGTAGTGTTGGAGGTTTCCTTCTCCTGTTTTACATTTTCATCTTCAGTTTCTATTTATTCCTCTTCAACTGATTCCATCTCCTCCTCAGAGTGCACTAGTATGTCTTCTGGGGGAGTTTCTGGGCTTCCCTTTGACTAATGTGGGAAGGCCATCCATAGGTGGGGTAAAATACGTATATATATATATATATATATATATATATATATATATATATATATATATATATATATATATATATACATATATATATATATATATATATATATATATAATTTTAATTTATATATATATACATATATATATATATATATATATATATATATATATATATATATATATATAATATATATATATATATATATATATATATATATATATATACATATATCTTTATATATATATATATATATATATATATATATATATATATATATATATATATATATATATATATACGTATTTTACCCCCTTTATATATAATATATATATATATATATATATATATATATATATATATATATATATATATATATATATACGTATTTTACCCCCTTTATATATAATATATATATATATATATATATATATATATATATATATATATATATATATATATATATATATGTATATATATACGTATTTTACCCCCTTTATATATAATATATATATATAATTATATACATATATATATATATATATATATATATATATATATATATATATATATATATATATATATATATATGTATATATATACGTATTTTACCCCCTTTATATATAATATATATATATAATTATATACATATATATATATATATATATATATATATATATATATATATATATATATATATATATATATTTATTTATTTATTTATATATATTGTACATAACCACGGCGAGAGAGAGAGAGAGAGAGAGAGAGAGAGAGAGAGAGAGAGAGAGAGAGAGAGAGAGAGAGAGAGAGAGAGAGAGAGAGAGAGAGAGAGAGGAGCGAGAGAGAGAGAGAGAGAGAGAGAAGAAGAAGAAGAAGAAGAAGAAGAAGAACTCACTTCACACACTATTGATATTCCGTGAACATTCGAATCAGAGAAGAGTTCATAAATATTCAAATCAACTGCAAGCAAAATGATTCAGAACTCTGGATAGGTTTAGTGGGTCGTACAGGACCCGAGGTTAAAAGA
>NC_090740.1:138136886-138141886 GCF_036898095.1 Palaemon carinicauda | reverse complement strand
ATCATAGTTAATCTTCATCTTCTCTTGAGCTGTTATCAAGTTAGTTTTGGCAATGGAGTGAAGATCTGAAAGTTTCCTGTTGAGTTCTGAAATCTATTGGGAAAGAGGTACCTCATTATCTCCCAACTTCAGGATGAGTTCTTTGACTGAACTGAGGATAGTTCGTGGCCGTCGACCGAAGAGTAGTTCAAAAGGTGACATACCAGTAGACTGATTTTGAACTCCTCGTATGATGTACATGATCAGTTCCAAATCGCAATCCCACTCGTTACCTGAACTATGGATGTATTTCCGGAGAAGATTTTTAATGGTCTGTTGAGTGCGTTGTAATGCTCCTTTGGTCTATGGATGGTAAGCTGAGGAAGATACTTGGGTTATATGGTAATCTTTCATAGCTGTTTTAAATGCATGACTCATGAAATTGGTTCCTTGATCACATTGTAGTTCAGTTGGAAATCCTACAACAGTAAATATGGACACTAATGACTTTAGGATGTTCTTGGCTGAAATGTTTCTTAAAGGTACTGCAAATGAATAACGGGTAGTTGGGCATAAGGCCGTAAGCAAGTATTCATGTCCCCTTTTGTCTTAGGCAAAGGGCCTACACAATCTATTATGATCTTACTAAAAGGTTCTTTAGGCACAAGTATAGGTTTTAATGGTGCAACTGGTACTTTTACATTAGGACTACTTACTTTTTGACATGTTGTACATGTCTTTACGTACTCTTTAATGTCATTCTTCATGTTTGGCCAATAAAAGTCTTGACTGATGCATTCATATGTTTTAGTGATACCAAGATGAGAGTCAGCAGAGTGAGACAATTCTAGGATCAGAGGTCTTATATCCTTAGGGACAACTACCTGGAATAGATCCTTCCAGGTTTCTAGATGACTGTTCTTGCTGGACCTGAATTTTCTCATTAGTACATTATTATTAATATAAAAATAAGAACACTTGTTGGTATCCTTTGGTTTCACTTGGTTGAAACACTGCTGTAGAGTGACATCTTCCCTTTGTTGATAGCTAAAGGAATCAGGCTGGATCTTATATGTACTCATCAACTCGTTGAAATCCATAGGTTCAGAGACTGGCAACAGGTTTCATGATGATTTAGTAGGGGTGTCCTTTTTACTGCTTCGTGTCACTGCTAAGCATTCCTCCTGTACAACATCACCTGGAGATACTGCTATTAAGTTTGTTAAGCCAACAGAGTTAGCTATGTCATTACCCAGGATTACATCTGCATTCTTGCATGGTAACAGTTCTGGATTTACAGCTACTTCAGTAGTTCCAGAGAAATAAGGACAATGAAGGTTTACATTATTGAGAGGCAACATAGACTTCCTGGTTAGGTCATTAACTGCAACATACCTATGAATTTCACCTCTAAATCGTATTACTTTAGGAGAGACGATCGTTTGAGAGGATCCAGTGTCTCTGCGTATGGTTCCAGGTTCACCATTTATTTTGCCTGAGCAAGTGAAGGGTGCAAACGCTTGGGACTCGTGTGATGCACAATGGAAGGTCTTTTTCTTCTCCACCTTAGGTTTTGGTTCCTGTTTGGGCAGATTCATTTGCTTAGGAGAGAATTGAGGGGGATTAGGTTTTCTCTTTAAGTATGAAGCTGCACAATGTGGATCAGGACATTCTGAGATATGATGTCCTTCTTGTTTGTAGTATTTACAAGTTTCCTTAGGTCTAGTTTCTCTATATGGGGTTTTACCTACTTAATGAATAAGAGCAAGTCATCTGCCTTTAAAGCAGCTTTCTTAGGGTCAGATTCATTCTGCTCTTTTAGATACACATTAATGCCACCTGGTATTTTCCTTAAGAACTCCTCCATTACTATTAAATCTTTCAACTGCTCAAAAGTTTTGACATCTACTTTTTCTACCTACTTCTGAAACTGTTTAATCTTTCCATTCATAATTTCTAAAAAGGTATGCTGAACTTGCTTCGGACTATTACGAAATATTTGCCTATATCCTTCTGCAGTAATAGAATAAGCATCAAGGATTGCCTGTTTAATTATGAAATAATCATGTTCCTCTAACATAGTGGCACATACAGATAATGCTTTACCTTTAAATGAGTTCCGGATGATCAAATACCATTTGTCCTGAGGCCAATTGAGATTCTTGGCTGTGTCTTCGAACACAGAAAAGTAGTTATCAGGTTCCCGTTCTTCAAATGTGGGCAGCAATTTCTGCACCTTGCCCACATCAAAGGGTTCGGCAATTAGCTTACCTTCTTCCTTTTCTTTCAGTCTTATAAATTCCAGATCCAGTTCTGTTAATGTGGCCGCTTCTCTCTCAATCTTCAGCCTAACACGGAGAGCTTTGTTTTTCTGTTCACTTTCTTTTTCTTGTTGCTCCAAAGCAGTTTCCACCTTGATACGTTCTAGGGAAGCAGCGGCAGCAGCCGTGCGCTCAGCAGCAGCGGCTTTCCTCTCTTCTAACTCAGCAGCAACAGTTGCGGCTCGTTCAGCAGCAGCGGCTTTCCTTTCTTCTACCTCAGCGGCGGCAGTTGCGGCTCGTTCAGCAGTAGCGGCTTTCCTTTCTTCTACCTCAGCGGCGGCAGTTGCGACAGTTGCCGCTGCAGTTGCAGTTTGCATCTTCATCTTTTCCAACTCCAGCTGCAGACTTAGTTTATCCAAGTCACCATTTGGATTGGTAACGGTTAGAGCTCGAACGTCAGGCAATTCTTCTTCTGGAACAATATCTTCATCTACAAGGAAGTTCAAAATATGACTGAGAATTACACATTTTACGGCAGTTGCGGGAACCTGTACATCATAATGGCAAGCTAGATTCTTTAGGTCAGTTTTTGTGGCAACTGCGAGAGATTCCACATGATCCCGTGGTGATACAATAAATTGTTGCAAGTTGAAAGGCATTTTGAATGTCGCCCGTGGCGCAAGATAAGTACAAACTAAAATAAATATCCAAACTTTATAAGAATAAGTATAAGATCATACGATCGCAAAATAACATTCTTTCGATCACAGAAATACAAAATAATGATCACAAAATTACCAGATCGAGAGATCACAAAATTACAAAATATGATTAAATCCCATTACACAAAAATAACTTAAATACAAAATTGAATATCGTGAAACTTACGATAATTCTATAACACTTTTATTCACCGTTAACAACTGAACAATTTTTTTTTTTTTACGCTCGAGATCTTGAACACGTGGCTAACTACTTCATAATTACTCAAACGACACGCTTAACATCACAAACTTTTACAACAATTTTACCGAATCAGTAAACAAGGCTTTAAAACGCAAAGGTATTTTTTACTTTAAACATACCTAATTAGCACGTTCTAGTTTACATTTCCTTTTAATTTATATCAGCCTAATACGATAACTTTACAACGTTACCTTTTAATTTATATAAATACTATGTTATTCTCGTTATGATAAATTATCTAGTTAATAGTCAACACCTAGTTTAAACTAACTGATTATCAGAATAATGCGCAAACTGGACAAAATACGTAGTATGCGCTTTATAGATTTCTAGGTATGGTAGGATATTACTCTAAGTTCAGTCCAACTTTCTCACCATTCACAGGACCACTATTTGCTTTAACTTCTTCAAAAGTAAAATTTTCTTGGAGCCAACAACATGATCAAATATTTAACCAGCTAAAAACTTACTTGTCATCCCCTCCTTTATTAATGGCACCTAACCTCACCAAACCATTCTATCTCCAAACAGACACTAGTGATCTTGGATATGGGGGCATTTTATTACAGCATCCTGCTCAAATAACAGCCATAACAGGAAACCTGCCCCCACTAGCTGATCTGTTACCAGTCTCTTATTCCAGTGGACGATTTATGGGTTCCCAACTAAATTGGCCCACTGTGGAGAAAGAACTATTCGCCATCGTAGCTACCATCCAGAGATACGAGATTTATGTTGATGGACAAGACACGATCTACGTCCAGAGTGACCACTCTCCTCTGTTGCATCTCCATAGGTCCAATACTCTCAACCCTAAACTTTTAAGATGGTCATACATACTCTCTGCACATAACATCCAAGTAATCGCCATATCAGGACGAGAAAACGTGGCAGACTCCTTATCAAGGATAACCTCGGTTGATCCCCGGGAAATGGAAAAAAACAAAAACAAGGGGAGACTGTGATATCCCCATATGTTGTACATATGCTAAAATATCGGATTTGTCTAATGTTTATTTTTCCATTTTCTTTGTGAATACATCACCTTATTTCAACGCCATCTTCATTCCATTCTTCTCATTATCTTTTGTTTACACGCACCTTCCTGCTGTAAACCATCCCTGTTTTCTTACCTTACATGTTATAAGGTAACCCCAAATTTATTGATTTTGTTAGAATACATTATTCTCACCACGAGATTCATCTACCTTGCTCACCCATTCACTTTGCATTGCTTATTATTGTTGTTTTGAAGTGCTTTTTCATTATTTTATTTAATATAAGATTAAAGTTTTGTTTATAACATAGTTTATTGTTCGTATCCTCCAATTATCCTGCTATTGGTGCTTCGATTGTCTGCAACCAGCTTTAAGAAGATACATTTGATCATAATCGACAATCTTATACACTATAATAAGAAACAAGTGAATTTGGAAGTCTACCCATATGACTTCTATTTTTATTGTGTGAAGAGAATTACCGCCCATTGTAAAGGGGTAATTGTTTGCACTGTGGTTCGTCACATTATATATATATATATATATATATATATATATATATATATATATATATATATATATATATATATATATATATATATATATATATATATATATATATATATATATATATACATATATATATATATGTGTGTGTATATAAATAAATATATATATATATATATATATATATATATATATATATATATATATATATATATATATATATATATATATATATATATATATATATATATATATATATATACAGGCGCTCCCCTACTTACGAACATTC
>NC_090740.1:138116886-138121886 GCF_036898095.1 Palaemon carinicauda | reverse complement strand
GAAGATACAAGCATAATATATACAAAATGAATTATGTACGATCGTGTGACAGACAGTTTGTACATGGCTCCCCCCTAAAAATGACATACTGTACATGTTGAATAGAGCGCCCCGATCTAGAGAGGCGAACTGTAGGCGCAAAATAAGCAGGTTTTAGAAGATCAATGGAGACCCAGTCTTCCTTGCCACGAATGTTAAGTAGGAATGCTTTTGGACTGCGTCGAATCACAAGGAAAGGGCCCGTGTAAGGGGGCGTTAGCGGTGGCTTGCTAGTGTCGTTGCGCAGGAAGATATGCATTGCAGAGTGCAAGTCTGTTAGTATGTGATGCTTCGCTGGGGGCTTGTAAGTCTGGCGGCATAGAATAAATTTTCCCGCGATGTGACGTATGCGCTGAAGACCGTCGGAGGAGGTTGTAGAAGGAAAAAATTCGACAGGGAAGACCAATGGGTCACCATACACAATTTCAGCTGCCAAGACGTCAAGGGCGTCTTTAGGAGTGGTCCTTAGCCCCAGGAGGACCCAAGGAAGCTGAGTAAACCAGTTGCAATCCTTGCAGCGAGACATCAAAGCTGCTTTGAGGGTGCGATGAAAACGTTCAACCATTCCATTGGCAGCGGGGTTATTGGCTGTTGTCTGATGTAGGGTGATGCCCAGGAGATTCGCTAATGATGTCCACAGTTGAGAGGTGAAAGTGGTTCCCCTATCAGAAGTAATATGCTCAGGGATACCCAATCTTGAAATCCATCCAGAGAGTAAGGCAGATGTACATGAGGCGGATGTTGCAGTTTCCATGGGAATGGCTTCAGGCCAACGAGTGGAGCACTGTCAATGACGGTAAACAGGTAATGATGTCCTTGTGATGTGGGTAGGGGACCTACAACATCGATGTGAATGTGTGTGAAACGACGCTGAGGTTGAGGAACGGTGCCCACTCTGGAATCCGTGTGTCGATGTACTTTGGAAGTTTGGCAAGAAGTACAGTTGCAGACCCAATCCTCAGCATCCTTAGAAATGACGTGCCAAATGAACTTTGTCTTTAGCAGCTGTGCAGTAAAACAGATCGAGGGATTTGAAAGGCGGTGAATGAAATCAAGCACCTGCAGGCGCATGGGAGTAGGAATCCAAGGTCGCGGTCTACCAGTGCTGATTTCACAGAGGAGGGTGGTGTTGGAGTGTTTTAGGGGGAAGTCTTCCCAATGGAAGGACGTGCAGGATGTCCTACATGCTTGATACTCTGAATCCTGTCATTGGGCTTTAGCCAGGGTGTTATAATCCAATCTCAGTTGAAGGGCAGCCAACGTGTTTCTTGACAGGGTATCGGCAACGGGATTCATTTTCCCAGGGACTTCTTGAAGGGTGCAATTATATTCAGCCACGGTGGAGAGATGTCGGCGTTGCCGGGTGGACTAGGCATCAGACTGTCGAGTAAAGGCGTGCATCAGAGGCATGTGGTCTGTGCAAATGACAAAGGGCGTACCTTCTAAAAAATGGCGAAAGTAACGGACAGCCAAGTGCACCGCCAGAAATTCTTGATCAAAGGTACAATAACCTGATTCTGCCTTGGATAGTTTTCTGCTGAAGAAGGCCAATGGGCTGGGTCGAGCCATTGACCACCTGCTCAAGTACTGCACCAAAAGCAACGTCGCTGGCATCGGTGGAGAGAAGGAGAGGGGCATGTGGGATAGGAAAAGTGAGAGCCGCAGCAGTTGATAGGGCCTTCTTTGCATTGCGGAAGGCTGCTTCTTGAAGGGGACCCCACTTCAGGTCCTTTGGCTTGCCCTTGAGGGAGGCGTGGAGAGGAGCAAGAGTGGCGGCAACGGCTGGCTGAAAATAGTGATAATAGTTGATCATGCCCAAGAATTCCTGCAGAGCTTTGACGGTCGCGGGCGCAGGAAAGTTCTGAATGGCTGCTACCTTCTCAGGAAGGGGAGGGACTCCTTCAGGATGCGGTGCCCTAAGAACGACACTTCGTTGGCACCAAAGGTACACTTGTCGTACCGGACTACAAGGCCGTTTTGTAGCAGGTGGTCGAGCACGTTGTGTAGGTGATGGAGGTGTTCCTGTTTTGGGGAGGAGAACACAAGTATGTCATCAACATAACATACACAGAAAGGGAGGTCCCCTAAGATGTCATCCATGAAACGTTGAAACATGGCCCCAGCATTATGAAGGCCAAAACATGAGTAATTGAAGGTGTATGTACCAAATGGAGTGGTGATGGCAGTCTTAGGGATGTCTTCTGGGTTCATAGGCACCTGATAATACCTCTTCAGGAGGTCGAGCGTAGAGAAAACCTTCACTTTGTGCAGGTAGGAGGTCACGTCGGCAATGTTATGAGGGGGTAGTGATCCGGTTCTGTTTGCATGTTCAGGTGCCTGTAATCCCGTCATGGACGGAGGGAGCCGTCTTTCTTCAGAACGATATGTAAGGGTGACGACCATATGATGGAGGACTTTTGACAAAGGCCCATTTCCTCCATTTCAGCGAACATCTGTTTGGCAACTGCCAATCGTTCCGGTGTGAAGACTGGGGCCCCTGTCGTCTTGATATGGTGATAAATACCGTCTTTGGCAAGAAGTGTGGGTGTTTGGCGAAGTTCTGGACGGAAAACCTCCTGGAACGACGTGAGGAGGTGGGCTTAGGCATCCATGGTTGCGCTGATGTGGATAAATAGATAGATATAGATAGGTAGGCTGAAATTGCTTCAATAAATTGATTGAAAGATTCTGTGCGACGCTTTTCCACATCATTCTTTGCTCTGTTTCAGAACTTTTCAAGCCAGTGACTGGACGTTTTATAATTAATTTTTTAATTTTTTCCAACACTGGACATTCTCATTCTATATTATCCTTATTATTTTTCTGCTAAATAAAAACAAATCACCCCCATTAGAAATTAAATACTTCCATAACCATTCCTCACCCTGATAGATCTTGGCATACAGAGCAGGTCATCCCACTGACATTCGAGGTTTGCTTCCAAAACCTTGCTCGATTACTTATGCGCTGAGGGACTTCGCGTCCAGAATGCACTGCATGATTGAATAGTCCTGACTAATTAGCCAAGTTAGAAGACGCTCTGCGCTATTCCTGCACGTCAATATTCCCATTCCAGAGGAAAGAAAGGCTGCAAGAGTGCTGATGGATGAAATCCATTATAATTTTCATTTTTTTTTTTTATTTTTATACTTCCTTTTTATCTGTAACTTCATGTAATAAAATTACATTCTTCACCTCGATAATCTATACTTTAGTTCAGGTATATGCATGTAATTCACTTTATATATTACTTTTGCACGTGCACAAAGAAAGGGCTTACAAAACATATACAAAAATACTGTACATTAACTTGCATAAACACAAGCACAAGCACGAACACACACCTTACTTTATTTAGGACTATTGTCATAAGTGTGACGTTTATCACAGAGAATTTCTAAAGCCTTTGAATATATTAAAAGTAATGCAGGTTCTATTTCATATTCATTTCAATTACTCTTGTATTTTTTTGCGTTACATATTTATAATTTCTCCATATATCTATATGAAGCCGCAAGGAAAAACTAGTTTTGTTTATTCATGGCGAATTCCTTATCAGAGCCAACGTATTTAGACTCGATCAAAACAAAAATCCACATGTATAACCTAAAAGTATATTTTAGAAATGAATATATATTACTAATCAGTAAAGGTTAGATAACTATTGATGGAAACAATACATACATTATATTTATGAAAATATCCCCAAATACTTTGATTTTCTAAAACCTCCAGGAAAACTGAATTAGGCAAAAGAATAACTATTTTTTATTTTTCTAATAATTAATATCATATTTCAAACTTTCATCTATAAGCTAGAGCAATGAAAACTTTACCCATTCATGAAAATTTGAGAAAGGAAAAATTTGTGAATGGTTAAAAACTAGCTTAAGAATAGACGATCATGGCAGAGACAAGATTCTTGGTAAGTAGTATTCATTTATTTTTATGCAATTTTGGTATATTTTGTATGAAAATCTTTTGTAACATCTATTGGCATCCAAAATAAAATAGCTCTATTCAACGTTTTCACTCAGAGATCAGTTAAATCTAAAATAATATAAGAAAACCAGTATTTTTTTTTAATATCTGAAAAAATAGGGGAAAAAAATTAAGTTATGAAAAAAGACATTTTATTGAAGTGTCAGATATTGGTTCTAAAATAGGCCTATTGCCTCCTTATTAAGGGTTGACCAGATGCTGGACCAAACATCTTCAGAAATCTGGGCTCTTATATCCTTTTCATGGATGAGGACCGATATAAAAATTAAATGATAATCTTACTTATTTCGCACAAGATAAAGAAAAAAATGGTTTTCATTTGATTTTCTTTCATTTCCTTTTTTGATACTTTTTATATGTATGGAGGATTCTATGTAAAATATAAAATATAATGTAAAAATAGAAATATAAATACAAATATATGTATGAATCCAAAAGCTTGTTCGCAGGTTAAATTTCCGGGAAAGATGATGATGGTGGTCGGGAATATCTAATTGCCCCTTAAGAATCCTCACCATCATAAATATTCAGAAAGAAGCGACATTATTGCAGAATGTCGGATAGGCTTGGATAAAAGGTCAAAGATCAAAGAAATTGTTGCCTTGGAAATAATCAACAAAGAATTGCAGCACTAAGAAATTAGGAAAAAGAAATATAAGAATAGCTGGACTTACCACTAACAAACAGAGAATGATTGCTCAGTTACACCAACCAAAACAAGAAGAAGAAATGATTCGTTATGGAGAACCATACATAAATATAGTCAGTGTGATGCCAGTCACCTCTGTACAGGTTTTACCTAAACACGACTCCAATCTCACGAGCAGGCAATTTTTCCTAGTATATGTAACTTAACGCCTTTCCCTCAAGGATTGGAAATATTTCGGAAATAGTAGAGTTATAGAAACTAGAAGGTAACTGACATGACTAAAGTTTCCTTAGCTGTACTTTCTTAATTG
>NC_090740.1:138096886-138099386 GCF_036898095.1 Palaemon carinicauda | reverse complement strand
TCAAAGGCAGATTGGAAACGACTGAGTTATTTATTAAGGAACACTCTTCTTTATATACAAAACCTCAAGGCAACAGGACATGACCTGTTCGAGAGACAGATAATGTTACTGAGCAAAACGGAGACATGATCATTCAGGTTCTTTTTAGTGCGAGGGAAGAGCGCAGATACAACCATAATATATACAAAATAATTATGTACAATTGTGTGACACACGGTTGGTACATGGCTCCCCCCCTAAAAATGACATACTGTATATGTTAAATAGGGCGCCCTGATCTAGAGAGGCGAACTGTAGGCGGGTCATCTGGCAGAAGATAAGCGGGTTTTAGACGATCAATGGAGACCCAGTCTTCTTTGCCCCGAATGTTTAGGAGGAATGCTTTCGGACTGCGTCGGATCACAAGGAAAGGGCCCGTGTAAGAGTGCGTTAGTGGTGGCTTGCTGGTGTCGTTGCGCAGGAAGACGTGCGTTGCAGAGTGCAAGTCCGTTGGTATGTGATGCTTCGCTGGGGGCTTGTAAGTCTGGCGGCACGTAGTAAATTTTCCCACGACGTGACGTATGCGCTGGAGATCGTCGGAGAAGGTCGTAGAAGGAAAAAATTCGGCAAGGACGACCAACGGGTCGCCATACACCATTTCGGCTGCCGAGACGTCAAGGGCGTCTTTAGGAGTGGTCCTTAGTCCAAGGAGGACCCAGGGAAGGTGAGTAAACCAGTTGCAATCCTTGCAGCGGGACATCAAAGCTGCTTTGAGGGTGCGATGAAAACGTTCAACCATTCCATTGGCGGCTGGGTTGTAGGCCGTTGTCTGATGTAGGGTGATGCCCAGGAGATTCGCTAATGACGTCCATAATTGAGAGGTGAAAGTTGTTCCCCTGTCAGAAGTAATATGCTCAGGTATACCGAATCTTGAAATCCATCCAGAGAGTAAGGCAGATGTACATGAGGCGGACGTTGCAGTTTCCATGGGAATGGCTTCAGGCCAACGAGTGGAGCGGTCGATGACGGTAAACAGGTAACGATGTCCTTGTGATGTGGGTAGGGGGCCTACAACGTCGACGTGAATGTGTGCGAAACGACGCTGAGGTTAAGGAAAGGTGCCCACTCCTGAATCCATGTGTCCATGTACTTTGGAAGTTTAGCAAGAAGTACAGTTGCAGACCCAATCCTCAGCATCCTTAGAAATGCCGTGCCAAATGAACTTTGCCTTCAGCAGCTGTGCAGTAGAACGGCACGAAGGATGTGAAAGGCCGTGGATGAAATCAAACACCTGTCGGCGCATGGGAGGAGGAATCCAAGGTCGCGGTCTACCAGTACTGACGTCACAGAGGAGGGTGGTGTTGGAGTCTTCGAGGGGAAAATCCTACCAACGGAGGGACGTGCAGGATGTCCTACAAGCTTGATACTCTGGATCCTGTCGTTGGGCTTCAGCCAGGGCGTTGTAATCCAATCCCAGTTGAACGGCAGCCAACGTGTTTCTTGACAGGGCATCGGCAACGGGATTAATTTTCCCAGGGACGTATGGGAGGGTGCAATTGTATTCAGTCACGGCGGAGAGATGTCGGCGTTGACGGGCGGACCAGGCGTCAGACTGTCGAGTGAAGGCGTTCACCAGAGGCATGTGGTCTGTACGAATGACGAAGGGCGTACCTTCTAAGAAATGGCGAAAGTGACGGACAGCCAAGTGCACCGCCAGTAATTCTCGATCGAAGGTACAATAACTCGATTCTGCCTTGGACAGTTTTCTGCTGAAGAAAGCCAATGGGCGGGGCGAGCCTTTGACCACCTGCTCGAGTACTGGACCAATAGCGACGTCGCTGGCATCAGTTGAGAGAAGGAGAGGGGCGTGTGGGATAGGAAAAGTGAGAGCCGCAGCAGTTGATAGGGCCTTCTTTGCATTGCGGAAGGCTGCTTCTTGAAGGGGACCCCACTTCAGGTCCTTTGGCTTGCCCTTGAGGGAGGCGTAGAGGGGAGCCAGAGTGGCGGCAATGGCTGGCAGAAAACGGTGATAATAGTTGATCATGCCCAAAAATTCCTGCAGAGCTTTGACGGTCGAGGGTGTGGGGAAATTCTGAACGGCTGCTACCTTCTCAGGGAGGTGATGGACTCCTTCAGAAGTGATACGGTTCCCTAAGAACGACACTGCGTTGGTGCCAAAGATACACTTGTCGTACCGGACTACAAGGCCGTTTTGTTGCAGGCGGTCGAGCACGATGCGCAGGTGACGGAGGTGTTCCTCTTTTGAGGAGGAGAACACAAGTATGTCGTCCACATAACATACACAGAAAGGGAGGTCCCCTAAGATGCCATCCATGAGACGTTGAAACGTTGCCCCAGCATTACGAAGGCCAAAACAGGAGTAATTGAAGGTGTATGTGCCAAACGGAGTGGTGATAGCGGTCTTGGGGATGTCTTCTGGGTTCATAGGCACCTGATAATACCCCTTCAGGAGGTCGAGCGTAGAGAAAACCTTTGCTTTGTGCAGGTAGGAGGTTACATC
>NC_090740.1:138084386-138089386 GCF_036898095.1 Palaemon carinicauda | reverse complement strand
AACACCATAGTTCAAAACTTTCCAATCTTTTCCGATCTGTAGCTTTTAAAACCCAACATTCTGAGCCGTATGATGCGATGGGGAAAACAAGTCATTTGAGAAGCCACTTCTTTGTGTTTAGAGTGATATGTTTGTCTTTCCACACATTGTTTAGTGCGATGGTTGCATTCTTTGCGATACCAATTCTTCTTTTGATCTCTTGGGAGTCGTCTCCATTATTGGTGAAAGTTGCTCCGAGGTAAGTACATTCAGCGACATTATCTAGGGCAACTCCGTCTAGTAGAATTTCTTGATCAGACGGGACTTTTTGACACATCATGACCTTTGTTTTCTTAGCATTTAGGTACAGTCCCACTTTTTCACTCTCAGCTTTCACTTTTGATACTAATGTTTTGGAGGTCCTCCATACTCCCAGCGATTAAAACCACATCATCAGCGTATCTGAGATTAGTGATCTTTTGTCCTCCAACAGTTATGCCTCCTTCGTAGTCTTCAAGCGCATTTCTCATTATGGTTTCCGAATAGATGTTAATTAAAGAGGTGGGGAGAAACAATGCATCCTTGTCTGACACCTTGTCCGATGTCAAACCAATCTGTTAGGCCATAAGATGTTCGCAATGCTGTTTTCTGTTGATTGTACAGTGCTTTCAGAAGTGAGATGACATGAGGTGGAAAAACCCATAGAGTACATATTGTTCCATAAGATGTCATGTGCAACTGTATCAAAGGCTTTAGTGTAGTCAATAAAAAAAAGGAGTACGTCGATTCCTTGTTCTCTGTTTTTTTCAAGGATCATCTTGAGATTCATGATTTGGTCTCTGGTGCCTTTCCCAGGATGGCATCCTGCTTGTTCATCAGCGATTTCTTCGTTCAGTTTGTTTGCCATTCTCTTAGCCATGATTTTCAAAAGAATTTCGCTGCTGTGACTAATGAGGGAGATTGTCCTATACCTGCTGCATTTGTGGGTGTCACCATTCTTAGGGATGGGGACAAAGAGTGACTCCCCCCAATCGTCTGGCCATTACTTTTCGATACAGCTTTATTGCAGAGCCTGTGGTAGAATATCTCGAGGTTCTCACCTCCATTCTTTATCATTTCGGCTGTGACCTGATCGTTTCCTGGACTCTTTCCAAGTTTGAGTTCTTTAATAGCTTCTATAATCTCATCAATCAGAGGAGGTGGTTCTGGTTCTGAAGACACTGGCCCGTATGGGACTGGTGTTACAATGGATTCATTTCTTTTGTAGAGATTTGAGCAGTATTCTTTCCATCTGTCTTTGACTTCCGCTTTGTCACAAAGGATTAGGTCATCTTCATCTTTGATGGTGTCAACAGATGGTTTGAATTTCTTGGTGAGGTTTTTCACACCATTTTACATTTCTTTGGTAGAGTTACTAATGAAATTTACTTCAATCGTTTGGCATCGTTCTTGTATGAACTTTTCCTTGTCTTTCCGCATCAGCCGTTGAATTTTGGAGTTCTGCTGTCTATAAATTGTTCCCTCAACAGGATCATTGATCCCTTTTGCTTTGAGTTGCCTTCTAAGCTCAACTTTTTTTATGGTTTCTTCCGATATCCATTGATTCCTTTTGTTAGTTTTCTTGGTAATGGTTTCTTCTGCAACTGTTAGAAAGATGTCCTTTCTTTCGTTCCACAGTTCGTTTGGGGTTTTTTCGTCTTCACATTGTAAAAGAGCCTCAAAGCTATTTGAAATTTTGACAGGATAATTGTTATCAAGGGTTTTGTAGTCAAAGCGAATTGGTTGAGGTGGTTGTGTCAATTTCTTAAGTTGTAGTTTGATCTCGGCAGCCAGGAGTTGGTGGTCGCTATTACAGTCTGCTCCAGGTCTAGTTCTAAAATTGTTTACACAACTTATCCATTTTTGGTTCAAGATGATATAGTCAATTTGGTTGCGGGTTTTCATGTCTTGAGACGTCCGAGTGTAGAGATGGCGAGGATGGCGTTCAAACATTGTGTTTGTAATCAGCATGTTGTTGGCACTACAAAATTCTATGAGTCTCTCCCCACGTTCGTTTTTGCTCTCCTAGTCCAAAGCGGCCACAAGTTTTGTTAGGTGTTGAGTTCTGCCTACTTTGGCATTCATATCTCCCATAATTACCTGCAAATCACGATTTGGTATGGAGTCTATAGTTTCTTGGAGGCTGTCATAGAACCTATTTATTTCGTCCTCATTTGCTGTGCTACTTGGGGCATAGCACAGAACAATAGTAATGTTATGTGGTTTTGCTTGGATTCTTAGTTTTAGAATTCGGTCGCTGATTGGGCTGTAGCCAATCAGAGCTTCAAATGCTTCTTTTCCTAGGATTACAGCAACTCCATTGCTGTATCAATCTCCTTTACCAGAAAAGATGACATGATGATTTCCATCTGTTCTGAAGCTATGGAGTCCGTTCCAGTTAGTTTCAGCTAATCCAAGAATTTGGAGGCCATAGTTAATCATTTCGTTGCAAACAGTGTTTAATTTGCCTTTAACTTTGAGTTTCCTAACATTCCAGGTTCCAATATTGATTTTGCTTCTCAATTGAAGGTGTTTTCTTGTTGTTCCAGTAGCATGTTTATCATTGTCAGCCTGGTCACCCACTGAACAACGCACCCCTTGGTGACCCACGCGACGGGCAATGTGGTATGAGTTTTCATTTCGTTCACTATTCATGGTGCAAAGGGTTCACAGGGGTTAAGAAAAAGCTGAGTGGAGACCCCTAGGTTCCTTCTCAATTCGCAGTCTCCAGTTTACTAGAAGAAGATTTCTCTGCCGTTGAACAGTTGGTCCGAGAATGGATTGTTTCTGAGCTTCCGCCAGACAAAAATCCACCTGAAGGTAGCTTGTCAGTTGCACTGACTGTGCTTTCAGGTGAAAACCACTGCCCTGCAGCCAGCAGCTTCACTGTGACCCTGGTACGGGGAGCTTCTGGGGTGCAGCTCCTTGCTCAAGGGAGCCCCAGGGATGCAGTTTATAGTCTTACTCAGGACATAAAAATTAGAAAATAGAATAAACATAAAATATGTACAGTAAACCACAAAGTTATCAAAACTGGTCGTCCTAAATACTTAAGAGAATTGCTACATATTGAACAGCCAACAAATCATGTCGACACGAGAATAGTTACTGATGGCTTCAAACTGTTGGAACCTAGATATATGTCTACTCTAGGCTCTATAGCTTTTAAACTGGCGGCCCCGAGACTATATAATAAGTTCCCACGAAACATTCGAATGATTGAAGACATTAAGGCTTTCAAGAGGAAACTGAAGACTTTCTTATTTCATGAGTCTTTTGACATGACGATTTAACAGTGAATGAACAATATATGATTTCAATAGATAAATTCTGTGAACGAACAAGGTAAAACAACAGTGGAGGTCCTGTAGAGAGTGGGGTTCCCCTCCTGTATGGGACCGGCAAAGCAGCCATCAAAGTAAGTATATATATATTATATATATATATATATATATATATATATATATATATATATATATATATATATATATATATATATATATATATATATATATATATATATATATATATGTACACACACATACACACACACACACACACACACACACATATATATATATATATATATATATATATATATATATATATATATATATATATATACTATATATATATATATATATATATATATATATATATATATATATATACACACACACACACACACACACACACATATATATATATATATATATATATATATATATATATATATATATATATATATATATATATATATATATTTAATTATATCACTAACTCACTCACTCACTAAATCCCGTCCGGAATTCTCCGGGTTGAGTCCTCCGTCTGATATCGCCATTCTCTCCAGAGACTCCTATCCTATGCCATCTGTGCCAGCTGCTGAAATGTCTCGCCTCTATTTGCTTTTTTGAAGGTTTTAACCCATGTATCTCTTGGTCGTCCTCTCGGTCTATTTCTGGCCACTTGACCATCTTTGGCCATCTGTCCTGTTCCATCCTCTGTACATGCCCAAACCATCTCCTCTGAATATCTTCTACTCTAATCAGAATTGTGTCCTTAACACCAGCCATTTCTCTCACTCTCTCGTTCGTAATTCTGTCCTCCCATCTTACACCACAGATTCTTTTCAGACATTTCATTTAAAGGCTAACGACTTTTTCTCTTCTCTCTTCTTCAGTATCCAGCATTCAGCACCGTATATCACTGTGGGGATTACTATTACTCTTAATAGCCTAATTTTTAACTTAATGGATATATTTCTATCTTTCCAGATTCCTCTTAGCCTTCCAAATGCTTTCTGGCCTTTTGAGATTCGGTCTTGAATTGCTCTTTCCATCTTTCCATCTGCTGTGAAAAACACTCCTAAATATTTAAACTTATTGACTTGTTCCACTTCTCCCTCTGATAGCTATATTTCTAAGGCCTTTCTCTGGCGTCCAATTTTCATACTTTTGGTTTTCTCTCTATTTATCACTAATTCATACCTACTGCACTGCTCCTCCACCATTCTCAACACTCTCTGAAGTTCCTCCATATTTTCTGCTAAAAGCACTGTGTCATCTGCATACCTCATGTTAGATATTTTTGTCCCTCCTATATCTATGCCACCCTCATAATCTCCAAGTGCCATTCTCATAACCCATTCCAAGTATAGGTTGAAGAGGCGTGGTGATAGTGGGCAACCCTGTATAACCCCACCAGTGGTTATGAACTCTTCTGTCAAACACTTTCCTTTTCTTACTCTAGCCGATGTCCCTTTCATACAATCTCCTGATGGTTTCCAGTATTTTTGGTTCTAATCCCCATTCCTTCAAAATCGTAATCATTCCTTCCCTCCATATGGAGGCAAACGCTTTCCTGAAGTCAATAAATACAAAATACAGATCTTTTTTCCTTCTCCCAAAATTTTTCTATGATTTGTGAGAAGGTGAATACATGGTCGATTGTTCCTCTACCCGCCCTAAATCCTGCTTGAC
>NC_090740.1:138062970-138070470 GCF_036898095.1 Palaemon carinicauda | reverse complement strand
ACAATAATAAGCATTGAATGCATGAATGTAAAATTATAGTATTTTATCTTAAAAGTCGTAAATGATGTTGCATAATTAATAAATGAATGCAAAAACTATGTTGCTTAATAATAATTTTAGCATATCTGTCAAATATATTCACATTGTGATGTCGGGTGGTTATGATAATGTTGCAACTCGCAGCTGGTTTACAAGATATATGTCAGCGAATCTTGAACACAGATGATTCTTTGCTAATATAAGCTTTGGGAAGAATTCCTCACAACAATATGTGATTCCAAATATGAATGCATTTTTCAGATTATGCTTCCTCAAAGAGGGAAAAGTTTTTGCTTTTATATACCATCCATGGAAGTGTGTAAACGAGATATTGTTGTCCCTAGCTTTCAATTCATCATCACTTTGCAGTTGAATTAATTCAAGATGTAGGTCAAAAGAGATATATACTGGGTCCTTATTCAATGGTGGTGTAACAAAGATGTTCTGTTCCTTTTGTTTACTTTTAACGTCCTTGAACCTTTCATTAAAAGCCTAAATTAATTTCGAACATTCATCAACATACTTGTATGTTAAACTAGGATTTTCTGCTTGAAAGGTAGGGAAATGTACTATGTTATGGTTTCCATATTGCCTTTTCCACAGTTTAATTTGACTTCATTTGATTTCACATTTGAAAGCAGAGAATTAAGAAAATGATTTAGCTCTTGAAGACTGATATTCAGATCTGAGAGATACTTTGTAATGTCAACCATGAATGCGAAATCACAAAACCACCTATCATCACTGAGTTCCTTTGAAGGTCTTCCTTTCATCTCCAGGAATAGCTTCATTTCCTCCCGAAGTGTGTAAAATTATATGAGGATGTTTTCACGGCTTAGCTAACGAACCTCACAATAATAGACAATGTCACCATACCCACTCTCAAGGTCATTTAGTAGTTCTTTAAACTGTCGGCTATTTAATCCTTTGTTTTTGATAAAATTAATGGAAGATATTACTGCTGACATAACCCTGTTAGGACGCAGTGACTAGGCACACAAACTCAGCTGATGTTTAATGCATTAACATATAATCAAATTATTAGGGACAATACCAACGCGACCCAATTCGTTTTTTAAAGATACGCTACTAACCGTTTGTCAGAACCAAGTTTGAATCTACTAGAACACTGAGCTTTTAAATGTTAGCTCAAATCTATTCATTGAGGATTTGAGTCTCTCTTAAAAGTCCTCTCCACTTGTAGTGCCATGTATTGGTTCCAAAGAAAGCAACTCCTCTCTTATCTCCTTTTTTCAGCATTTACCCCACGAATGAAAATAACCTTCTGAGCAGTATTAGCTCTGTCTACTGATTAATCGCAAGCTAATGAGAAAAATAAGAAACTCTTCGTGACAAACTATCTCTATTAAACAGTTCAGCCTTTTCTGGTACCAACAACTCTACAGCAGCAACCTTGCACTCCTTTGCAATTTCTCCTTCTACATGGGGTTTCATTTCCTTTGCAATTATCTCACTTACAACTAAACATGATCTGGAGAAAGTGGTTTGTTGGAATTCCAAACCTCTCCATCAAGAGCATTTATTTTATCCAAGCATAATTACCTTTGTAACTCCTGTAATTTAACGTGGTTTTCATTATAGTGCCGCTTCATATTGACTTTTTTTTTCGACACAGCCAATGCCTCTCCAGAGACGAGACACGCTGGTTTCCCTTGTATCTCGATAAAAAAAAAAAAAATAGTTTTCTAAATCCTTAACATTCAGCACCAGCCTTCCTCTTTTATAGTTGCCATTTTTTGTATCATATACCTATCCAATGCCTGCACGAAAAATGTCTGCAGAGATTGCAGTACTACACAAAACTTTCCCCAGTATCAACAGTAACAGTAGTGTAGTCTAAATCGAACGTGAACTGAAACTCCGTCTGTAATGCAAGGTAACCTGAACCGAACGCGTAGAATCTGTTGACGACCTTCATATCCACACATGCTGTGACGAGAATCGTACGGGTACGGGAAACTTTTGTCTTATAGCTGAATATGAATTATAAATTCTTTAAATATAGATATAAAAAGCTCTTGAATTTTGATTTTATATTCTCAGTGTGGCTATGCCACAATAACTTGATTATTTTACTTGGGGTTTCATTGATTTTTGTCCACTTATATTTATTTTTTCTCAAAGGACATACTAAAGAATGTAACTGTATATAACTATAGGGCCAGATGGAGAGACCTGGGAAGCTGGATCCGGCCGCTGGGCCGAAGGTTCCCCACCACTGCTATGGAAAGAGTAATCGCATTAATTCTTTATTGTTTGTTTGTTACAAAAGGCGAGGGATATTGATTGTTGATAATTGGTTTGAAGATACCTTGGGAAGATATTAGATTATTCTCTCTCTCTCTCTCTCTCTCTCTCTCTCTCTCTCTCTCTCTCTCTCTCTCTCTCTCTCTCTATACACACACACACACACACACACATATATATATATATATATATATATATATATATATATATATATATATATATATATATATATATATATATATATATATATATATATATATAGGCCTATGCGTGAAAAGATATAGCCTCAATAGTAGAATCTGAATTGCGATGGATTTAGTAATATCAGAAGGATATATATATATATATATATATATATATATATATATATATATATATATATATATATATATATATATATATATATATATATCTGGATTTTTCTAAATGGCTGATTGATAGCATTCGATTAAATATAATATGTTCAATCCAAAAAGACCATTAAAATCATTAATCCATAAATATCAGAAAGGACGTACCCTATTGAATGTTTAAAACAATAACAGTTAAAGGAGAATACAGTAAAAAATATGTTTTATATTTTAGACATAAATCTGGACTACTTTATTGAAAAGTAATCGTATTTCGTCATAGGAAAACGTTATTTTTTACCATTTACAATAAAATTTGCAACGTTCATGTAACATATATTTGTTATTAAAGTAATTTGTCTGACACATATGGTCATATTTGAAGAGTTAGTTTTAATTGTTCTAAAAGTAGGTATATATCATCGTTTGCATTTCTTTTTATTTTCACTCTTCAAGAATGTACATGGGAATGATAAAGCCTTGTCGAGATACCCTCTTATTCTTAATGAAAAAAAAAAAAAAAATTCTCACTAATTTGAAAGTACAGAGACGTCATAGTCATTCACTATGCGTATTGATCATGGTTATTGGATTCATGAACGTGCCAGAGATTGGCTAGAGGCATACTTTGTTCTGTGTGAAATTTTCATTATTATGATATATTTACAACTATTTCTATATGCTTTTCTCAGTTTGTCTCTTATTGAGGGCTGTTTGTTAATTTGTTGTTATGATTTCAACACATTTTCAAGGTTAACCAAACGAATATTAAAATAATAAATCATCTAGAAATATGATAAAATTTCTTATCAGATTTTTGTTGGTCCTTGATCAGATAGTTCAATTTTTAGAAAATATTGTACAGGTGTAATTTTGATTACGTTTCATACATATATATATATATATATATATATATATATATATATATATATATATATATATATATATATATATATATATATATATATATATATATATATATATATATATATATCAAGGGAAGTAATATTCCATCGACTGAATTTCCCCAATTCTATAAACTGAAAGATGTACAGTAGTTAATCAATAACCGATTTACGAAGTCGATTACTCAAAGGGTAGCCCAGTGATCTAAGATCTCCTCCCCCTATAAAGCTTTCGTGTCATGGCGTAGTCGAAAGATTGAAGCCTTTGCATTGATTCTAAACAAATTAAGGATCCTTTATTATCATTTCTTTTTTATATAAGAACGGTGAACTTCTCACCTCTCTTTGATAAGGTCGAGAGCATCTGAAATTTAACTTCCCACTTCGATGGGCAAGAATATAATAACCAGGTTTCAGTTTGCAGAATATGCATACTTGAGCATACCTGTATACTGGTAAGGTCTGGTGAAATGCCCCTTACTCCTCAAACCACTTACCCCACCTTAAAATTTCAATGGAGATATTTGGAGAAATATCCGATTTGTTTTCTGTAATGTGAATATATCTTGGTAGTCTAATTAATGCATAAATATTTAAGAATTTATAAAATGAAACAATGACACTAGAGTTGGGAGTCAATACATTCCTTGTATTCAATAAATCTTCTTTCTGATACAAATGGTCTAATACACATCAAATCTCGTAATATTTGGTAAGCAAAATATGTACGATGTATACGAGTATTTTTTTTTTTTTTTTTTAGAGACTATAATATCATGTTGATATATTGCATGATTTCAACGTTAAAAGTGTAAGGATTTCGTGAGACCTTGTATGATTATTATCTGCGATATATATTTTGCAAGTTTCAAAAAGTTTGTCCTTTTTTTTAATATTTTTTGTAGTCATCATTTTCATTGCAATTCTGATTGCAAAAGAAATTGAAAAACTATTAAAATTTACAACACATTTTATTACACTTCCGTAGTTTTTTTTTTTTTTTTCATTTTGTGGACCTTTTTTGTAAATCTATTTGATCTTTTAACGTGTACGTTTTTTATAATTTAAGACTCTATAACACATGTTTACATCGTTATTGATATTCTGATATGGATAGTCCTTAAGAGTTTAGCTACTATTTATTTTCATTTCCTATTTTATTGTTTTTCCATCATCTCTTCAACAAAGTTCTACTTATTTTTTTCTTGCAAATTATAACGATAAAATGTCCTTTTAAGTGAAGCGTATTTCCATTTATTAAGTAATTTGTTAAACATATCAAATACTCTCTCTCTCTCTCTCTCTCTCTCTCTCTCTCTCTCTCTCTCTCTCTCTCTCTCTCTCTCTCTCTCTCTCTCTCTCTCTCTCTCCAAATTGTTCACCGATAATAAGAATATAGGGGTTTTGCTGTTTCTTTCCCCTATTCGTTTTTTTTCCTCTAGGGGATTGAAGTATAATTATATTCTTTGAAAATTTACATCCACGGGAACACACGAGTAATGAGATAACCAAGAATCAAGGTTTAACAACCATAACCGAAATTGTATTCCTTTAATAAACATTTGGTACATATAAAAATAAAAGGGTTGAATACCACTGAACTGTTATTCCTGAAGGGAGCGAACTGAGTAACACAATTATCATTAGAGAAAGAGTCCATCTACAAAGTCCGTGATTGCTTCAACCAATTGACGAACATGTCCAATCAGCAGAAGATCGATACATAAAGGCAATTTTATCAATAAGAGCAAGTCACCATGATACTCCGTGCAACATATGAAAGTACAAAAGGTATTTGACTTTTATTGGGACGATAGACGAATAGACGGCCATCTGATATACCACTCAAAAGTTAGTCAGGTTATTTGATTGTTTCTTTGCCTTTGATATGACAGCCAAAAATAATGCCAACGAAGGCATCAGACGCAATACTATCAGTTAAAAGTTTTTTATCATAAAAGTTTTATTCGCGGTTCGTATCAAATGTCTTATATACTATTTGAGAGTATGTTTGATGTTATATTCAATGTCGCATTTTTATTTTATATGCAACATACTTTCATACGACTGAGGATTAAAATGGCTGTACAATTTGAAAAAGAGTCTTGGCTATGCTTTGATTTTGCTCTTTATGCTTCAAATGCCTTTAGAATACGGATGAAGAAAAGTATTTTGGGGTGACAATGAGGAAAATTAATTAGATTTATTCAAATGTCACACGAAACATGGATAAAATACCTTTTTTTATTGATCTAGATGGTATTATTCTAATGTTTAAGAAATACATCGAAACAATAAAATATATTTTACAAAGTAGCTTTCTTTCCGGATCGGAATTCAAGCAAAATTTTATTTAGCGGTGTGTCACAGATTATCAATAGTTTGTTTGTCTAAAATGTCTAACATCTTTTTTTTTCATATTGTGTATCTTTTCATAATAGTTTCTTGAAAGCTTGGTTTCTAGAACTGTGAAAATTGTTTCAACTCTTATCATATAATTTTCTAGTTTTATTTTTTTTTTTTATTTATCAATTTGTACAAGTGGAAAATTATGAAACAATAATAACACGGATTAGTAGGATGATAAGAATTATAGTGATCTTAAAGAGGACCTTACATATATGAAGGATATAAGTAAATTTTTTTTTCTTTCTTTTTTTATCATAAATCGTGATCATCATATGCCATATTTTTGGAAAAATATTTGAACTGATATTTTAGCTATCAAAAGACAATATAAAAGAAACATTTGCAGGCAAAAATTGACAGCGTAAGCACATTAGATTGAAATTATACTTGATATTCCAAGAGTAGTAATGTAGAGAAAATCTTGAAAATAAATGAATTGGATTATTATCAAAATTTGTTCTTAGGACAGTTGAATGCTAAAAAAGAGTAATTCGTTGGAGCCAATGTAGTTTACTTTCAACGAAGTCCCATGAGAGTAGACTGGCATTCTACAGTGTAGCCTCTTCAAATAGAGAAGAGGAGATAGGTACATACAACTCATGGGAAAGGGGTCTCCTTAAGCAAATATCAAAACCCGTAATAGATGGATCTTGGGAAATGAAAAGATGTCTTAAGTTATTAAGCATTTCCTGGCTGAGGAAGTTACACCTTATGCTGCCTTACCTAAGGTTTATGTACCTTTCCAATAAAATAGCCACTTTGTTTTACTTTACCTTTAGCTCTAAATGAATGCCCTTTCGTGAATATAAAGGCAATTCATTCATTTGAATACTCTGGGCAATAAGAATAGATTCCTATAATGGAAAAACATGGTAGAACATGCTAATCATTCCAGTATTTCATAGTGAAATCAAAAGAAAATTCAGGAATGACTAGAGAGAATACATAGACAGGAAAGCTGATGAAACGGACAAAGCTCCTCGAGGAGTTGCTATTGTGTAAGAATTGCTCGGTGACAAGAAAATTCAGTCTGGGAAAATTCGGTCCCAGAAAATTTAGTCCAAGATAACAGGGTCTCAAAATTTATTTTTAGATTGACTATGAAAACATTAATATAGCTTATCAGAATCAATATGAAATAAAATCATCTCCTCCTACGCCTGTTAACACTTGGGTCTCAGTTAGATTTCGCCAGTTGTCTCTACCTTGAGCTTTGAAGTCAATACTTCACCATCCATCATCTCCTACTTTACGCTTCATAGTTCACAGCCATGTAGCTCTGGGTCTTCGAACTCTTCTAGCGGCTTGTAGAGCCAAATTGAAAGTTTGGTGAAATAATCTCTCCTGGGGAGTACAAAGAGCATACCCAAACCATATCCCTCCACCCCTTCCCATGATCTCATCTACCTATGGCACTTCATTAATTTCTCTTATAATTTCATTTCTAATCCTGTACTACCACCTAACTCCCAATATTCTTCTGAATGCTAGGTTCTCAACTCTATAAAATCTGTTGGAAATAGTTTCAC
>NC_090740.1:138047970-138057970 GCF_036898095.1 Palaemon carinicauda | reverse complement strand
AATATTGCATGTGTCGCATACAATAACAATCCCTGAATGCGTGAAAATCCCGGAATGCGTGAAAATAAAATTACAGTGTTTTATCTTAAAAGTCATAAATGAATTGATAATGGAACGCAGAAACTATGCTGCCTAATGATAATTCTAATAGTTTTATAAATATCTTTAAATTTTGTTATGATTTTAGGCCCCAATAATGTTATCAAATGGAACTCACCAGATTAACATGATGGCTGAAACTCCTCCTTGGCAAGATGTGTTATGTCAGTTGTCAATGATGATGTTCCAGATCGCAGCTGGTTACCAAGATATGTATAATTGAATCTTCAACGCAAACGATTCTTTGCTAATATATGCTTTGAAAAGAGTTCCTCACAACAATATGCGGTTCCAAATATGAGTGCATATTTCAGCGTATGACTCCTCAAATATGGAAAAGTTTCTGCCGATATATACCGTCCATAGAAGTCTATTTCACTTTCAAGGTAATTCAGTAGCTCTTTGAACTATCGGTTATTTAATGCTATGCTTTATATAAAATTAATGGAAGATACTACTACTGACATAACCCTGTTAAGACGAGGTGACTGTGCACACAAATTATTATCATTATTATTATTATCATTATTTAAATGCTTATCTACAATCATAGTTGGAAAAACAAGATGCTATTTGCCCAGGGGACCCATGAGGGAAAATAGCCCAGTGAGGAAAGGAAACAATGAAAAAGTTTTATTTTAAGAAGTTAAAACATTGAAATAAATATTTCCTATATAAACTAAGAAAAAAAAATTAACAAAACAAGAGGAAGAAAAACCAGATAGAACAATGTGCCCGAGTGTACCCTCAAGCAAGAAAACTCTAAACCAAGACAGTGGAAGACCATGGTACAGAGGGTATGGCACCACCCAAGAATAGGGAACAATGGTTTGATTTTCGAGTGTCCTTCTCCTAGAAGAGCTGCTTACCATAGCTAAAGAGCCTCTTCTACACTTACCAAGAGGAACGTAGCCACTGAACACTTACAGTGCAGTAGTTAACCCCTTGGGAGAAGAGGAATTGTTTGGTAATCTCAGAGTTGTCAAGTCTATGAGGACAGACGAGAATCTGTAAAGAATGCGCCTGACTATTCAATGTCTGTATAGGCAAAGGTAAGGAACTGTAATTAGAGAGAAAGATACAATGTAGTACTGTCTGGCCAGTCAAAGGACCCCATAACACTCTAGCTGTTGTATCTCAACGGGCGGCTGGTGCCCTGGCCAACCTACTTGCTGATGTATAATGCAGTGACATAAAATAAAATTATTAGGGTCAGTACCAAGAGAATCCAGTTAATTTTTTATCACAAGATACTAACTCCTTGGGACAACCATGGTTGGGGCTCCGTCAGTAACTAGGCAACTGAGCTTTTAAATGTTTGGCCAAATCTGTTCATTGATGATTTTTGTCTCTCAAACAAGTCTTCGCCAGTTATAGTACCATGTATTGCTTCCAATGAAAGCAACTCCTCTATTGTGTCAAATTCAGCAGTTACACCATGAATGAAAATAGCCCTCTGAGTAGCATTAACTATGTATATTGTTTCAAAACAAGCCAATGAGAAAAATAGGAAATTGATTGGGTAGTCTGTTAGTGTTCTCTCAATATCATTAGCCATGGCACCAATCCTATTGGAACGAGTTCTTCGTGACAACCTGACAGTGTTGGACAATTCAGCCTTTTTTGGCACCAACAGCTCTTCTGCAGCAACCCTGCACTGCTTTGCAAATTCTCCTTTCACGGGGTCTCATTTCCTTTGCAATTAGCTCACTTACGACTAAACTACTCAGAAGAAAAAAAATTATGTTTATCACAAAAAGATCTGAAGAAAGTGGTTTGCCGGGATTCTAAACCCCTCCATTAAGGGGATTTATTTATCCACGCATAATTACCCTTGTTACTCTCATAATTTAGCATGGTTTACATTATAGTACCACTTCCCCATTTTTTAAAACAGCCAATACTTGTCCACAGACCAGACACACTGGTAAAAAAAAAAAAAAATTAATTTGGCCAGTTCTTTTGATATACTCGACATTCGGCATCAACCTTCCTCTTTTTTTTTTTTTTTTTTTTTTTTTTTTTTTTTTTTTTTTTTTTTTTTTTTTACAGTTGAGATGTTTGGTATTAATTAACTATCCAATGCCTGCACGAAAAATGTCTGCAGAGATTGCAGTGCTGCACAAATTCTTCGCCAGTTCTCAACAGTAACTGTAGTGTAGTCTAAATCGAACGTGAACTGAAGCTCTGTCTGTAATGCAAGGTAACCTGAACCGAACGCGTAGAATCCGTTGATGAGTTTCATATCCACACATGCTGTGACGAGAATCGTACAAGTACGGGAAATTTTTGTCGTATAGCTGAATATGAAATATTAATCCTGTAAATATAAACATAAAAAGCTCTTAAATTTTAATTTCATAATCTCAATTTGGCTATGCAACTAAAACTTGATTATTTTACTTGGGGTTTCATTGATTTTTTTCCACTTGTATATATTTTTACTCAAAGGATATACCAAAAATATGTAACTCTATATGACTCTAGGTTCGGATGGAAAGACCTCGGAGGATGGATCTGACCGCTGGGCCGTAGGTTCACCACCACTGCTATGGAAAGGGTAATCGCATTATTCTTCATTGTATGATTACTTGCCACAGGAGGTGAGGGATATTGACTGTTAATAATTCGTTTAGGAGTCCTTTGGAACATATCAGACTATACTTTTACAGATTTCTCTCTCTCTCTCTCTCTCTCTCTCTCTCTCTCTCTCTCTCTCTCTCTCTCTCTCTCTCTCTCTATCTGTGTTCAGATTTATCTCTAAAATATTAAACATATTTTCTACTGTATTCTTCTTTAACTTTTATTGTTTTAAGCATTCAATAAGGTACCTCCTTTCTATTATATATGGCTTATTGATTGCAATGGTCTTCAGGGATTGAACATATTATTTTATAAGGAATTGTATCAATCAGCCTTTTATAAAAATTCAGATATAATATATAAATCCTTCTCATATTTCCAAATCCATAGTAACCCAAAAGTCACTAGCGAGACTATATCATTTCATACACACATTTACACACAGATATATATATATATATATATATATATATATATATATATATATATATATATATATATATATATATATATATATACATATATATATATATATATATATATATATATATATATATATATATATATATATTTGTGTGTGTGTGCGTGTGTGTGTGTATTTACATATATATATATATATATATATATATATATATATATATATATATATATATATATATATATATATATATATATATATGTATGTGTATATGTGTGTGTGAAACGATAGTCTTGCTAGTGGCTTCTTGGTTACGATGGATTTGGAAATATGAGAAGGATTTATATACTATATCTGGATTTTTCTAAATGGCTGATTCATACAATTCGATATAAAATAATATGTTCAATCCTTGAAGACCATTGCAACCATTAAGCCATAAATAACAGAAAGGAAGTACCTTATTGAATGCTTAAAAAAATAGCAGTTAAAGAACAATACAGTTAAAAACATGTTTTATATTTTAGAGATAAACCTAAACTTTTTTTTTAAAAGTAATCGGATTTTCTCATAGGAAAACATGAATTTTTACCCTTTGTAATAAAGTATGGAACGTTCATGTAACATATATGTGTTACTGAAGTAATTTGTCTGAGACATATGGTCATATTTGAAGAGTTAGTTGTAGTTGTTCTAAAGGTAAGAATATATCATCGTTTCCATTTCTTTTTATTTTCACTCTTCAAGTATGTACATGTTAATGAAAACGCCATTTCACGATACCATCTTATTCTTAAGAAAAACAAATATTTCTCTCTCTCTAATTTGAAAGTACAGAGATATCATAGTCATGCTCAATGACTCTTGATCATGGTTATTGGATTCATGAACGTGCCAGGGATTTTCTGGAGACATACTTTGTCCTGTGTGGAATTTTCATCTTTATGATATATTTACAACTATTTCCATTTTCTTTTCTCAGTTTGTCTAAAAATTGATAGCTGTTTGTTGTTTTTTTTGTTATCATTTTAACACATTTTCAAGGTTAATGAAACTAATATGGAAATAATAAATCATATAGAAAAATAATAAAATTTCCCAGCAGAATTTTGTTGGTTATTGATCAGATAGTTGAACTTCTGGAAAATATTGTGCAAGTGTAATCTTGATTATATTTCATATTTTTTTTTATTTCAATAGAATCAATATTCCATTGACTGTATTTCTTTGATTCTATAAACTGAAAGATATAGTTAATCAATTACCTATTTACGATATGGACTACTCAAAGGACAGCCATAAAAACCTTTAGTTTTATGGCGTAGTCGGAAGACTGAGGCTTTTTATTGGATTCATCTCTTCTCACTTTGATATGATAACTTCCCTCTTTGATGGACGAGAATATAATGATCAGGTTTCAGTTAGCAACGTGTGCATACTTGAGCATACCAGTATATAGGTACGGTGTGGTGAAACGCCCCTTACTCCACCTTAAAATTTTGATGAAGACATTTGGAGAAATATCCGCGCTGCTTTCTCTGATGTGAATAGATCTTGGTTGTCTAATAAATGCGCAAATATTTAGGGATTTGAAAAGTGAAATAATAAAACTATATTTGGGAATCAATACATTTCTCATATTAAAGACGAAACTTTTTTTTTTTTTTTACTGGATATATTGGTCTTTCTTTTCAATACATTTTCCTTCTGATACAAATGGTCTATGACACATCAAATCTTGTAAGTTTTTGCAGTCAAAATATGTGCGTTCTATACAGATCTGATCTGGTTTTTTTTTTTTAGACTAAAATATTTTGTTGATGTATTCCATGATTTCAGCGTTTAAAGACTAAGGACGTCGTGACACCTTTTATAATTATTATTAGCGAAATATATTTTGTAAGTTTCAAGAAGTTTATCAATTGTTTAATTAGTTTTTAGTCATCATTCTCATAGGAATACCTCACTCAATTTTGATAAGAAAAGAGAGTGACTTTTATAAGCTATACACTTTATATTGGACTTTTGTGATTTTTCTTTTTTTTTTTCTCATGTTTGTGGACCTTTTTCAATAAATCTATTTTATCTTATAACCTGTACTTTACCTAATCTCAGACGGTTTATAACAATTGTTCTTCGTTATTGTTTTTCTAATATGGTTAATCTTTAAATATTTACTCACTATTTATTTTTATTTTTTATTCTATTCTTTTTTCATCATCTCTTCAACAAAGTTTCACCAATTGTAGATGCCAATTTATGATTAGACCAGCCGTCTCTCCTGGTAAGTGTATTCTGATTAATAAAATAATTGGTTGAACATATCAAATACCTTCTCTCCTTCTCTCTCTCTCTCTCTCTCTCTCTCTCTCTCTCTCTCTCTCTCTCTCTCTCTCTCTCTCTCTCTCTCTCTAAATCGTTCACTAATAATAAAAATATGTGGGTATTCCTGTTTCTTTCCCCTCTTCTTTTATTTCCTCTAAAGGATTGAAGTATAATCAAATTCTTTAAAAAATTACATTCCCTGTAACACGGGCAATAAAATATCCCAGAATCAAGGTTTAACAACTATAACCGAAATTGTATACCTTTTTTAAACATTTGGTACATATAAAAATAAAAGGGTTGAATAACACTGAACAGTTATTCCTGAAGGGAGCGAACTGAGTAACACCATTATCATTAGAGAAAGAGTCCATCTACAAAGTCCGTGATTGCTTCAACCAATTGACGAACATGTCCAATCAGCAGAAGATCGATACATAAAGGCAATTTTATCAATAAGAGCAACTCACCATGATACTCCGTGCAACATATGGAAGTACAAAAGGTATTTGACTTTTATTGGGACGATAGACGAATAGACGGCCATCTGATATGACACTCCAAAGTTAGTCAAGTTATTTGATTGTTTCTTTGCCTTTGATATGACAGCGAAAAAATAATGCCAACGAAAGCATCAGACGCAATACTATCAGTTAAAAGTTTTTATCATAAAAGTTTTATTCGTGGTTGTCGTATCAATTGTCTTATATACTATTTGAGAGTATGTTTAATGTTATATTCAATGTCGCATTTTTATTTTATATGTAGGATTAAAAAGGCTGTACAATTTGAAAAAGTCTTAGCTATGTTTGAATTTACTCTTTCGGGTTCAAAGGCCTTTAAATACGGATAAAGAAAAGTATTTTTGGGTGACAATGAGGAAAATTAATTAGATTTATTCAAATGTCACATGAAACATGGATTGAATACCTTTGTTTTATTGAATTAGATGGTATTAATCTAATGTTTAAGAAATACATTGAAACAATAAAATATATTTTGCTAAGTAGCTTTCTTTCCAAATCGGAATTCAAGCAAAATTTTATTGAGTGGTGTGTCACAGATTATCAATATTTTGTTTGTCTAAAGTGTCTAACTTCTTTTTTTTTTTTTTTCATATTGTGTATTTTTTCTTAAGAGTTTATTGAAAGCTTGGTTTTTAGAGCTGTGAAAATAGCTTCAACTCTTAACATATGATTTTCTAGTTTTATTTTTTTTTATTTTTCAATTTGCATAAGTGGAAAATTACGAAACAATAATAACACAGATTAGTAGGATGATAAGATTTATAGTGATATCAAAGAAGAACTTACATATATGAAGGAAATAAGTAACATTTTGTTTTTCATTTTTTATTTTTCATTTTTCGGATCATAAATCGTGATCATCATATTCCATATTTTTGGAAAACAAATTTGAACCAATACTTTAGCCATCGAAAGAATATAGAAGTAACATTTTCAGGCAAAAATTGACATCTTAAGCACATTAGATTGAAATTTGACTTGATATTCCAAGAGTAGTAATGTAGAGAGAATCTTGAAAATAAATGAATTGGATTATCAAAATTTGTTCTTAGGACAGTTGAATGCTAAAAAAAAAGTAATTCGTTGGAGTCAATGCGGTCTACTTTCAACGAGGTCCCATGAGAGTAGACAGGGATTCTACAGTGTAGCCTCTTCAAATAGAGAACAGGAGATAGGTACATACAACTCATGGGGAAGGGGTCTCCTTAAGCAAATATCAAAACCCGTAAAAGATGGATCTTGGGAAATGAAAAGGTGTCTCAAGTTATTAAGCATTTCCTAGCTGAGGAGGTTACACCTTATGCTGCCTTACCTAAGGTTTATGTACCTCTCCAATAAAATAGTCACCTTATTTTACTTTACCTTTAGCTCTAAATGAATTCCCTTTCGTGAATATAAATGCAATCTATTCATTTGAATACTCGGAGCAATAAGACTAGATTCCCATAACTTTATAGGAGATGAAATCAGAAATTGATTGTTGAAAGTTTTCGAGGAAGTAATGGAAATTACATGGTAGAACATGCTAATCATTCATGTATTTCATAGTGAAGTCAAAAGAAAATTCGGGAATGACTAAAGATAATACTTAGACAGGGAAGCTGATGAAACGGACAAAGCTATCTCCTCGAGGAGTTGCTATTGTGTAAGAATTGCTCGGTGACAAGAAAATTCAATCCAGGAAAATTCGGTCCCAGAAAATTTAGTCCAAGATAACTGGGTCTCAAAAATTATTTTTAGATTGCCTATGAACACAATTATATAGCTTATCAGAATCAATACAAAAAAAAAAATCATATCCTCCTACGCCTGTTAACACTAGGGTCTCAGTTAGATTTCGCCAGTTGTCTGTACCTTGAGCTTTGAAATCAATACTTCACCATCCATCATCTACTTTATGCTTCATAGTTCACAGCCATGTAGCTCTTAATCTTCGAACTCTTCTAGCGGCTTGTAGAGCCAAATTGAAAGTTTGGTGAAATAATCCCTCTTGGGGAATGTGAAGAACATACCCAAACCATATCCCCCCACCCCTTGCCATGATCTCATCTACATATGGCACTTCAGTAATTTCTTTTATAATTTCATTTCTAATCCTGTACTACCACCTAACTCCCAATATTTTTCTGAATGCTAGGTTCTCAAGTCTACGAAATCTGTTGGAAATAGTTTCACTGTCATACCACAACTCATGTCCATACAGTAACAACGATCGCACTAAACTGATATATAGTCTGAATTTTCTGTCATTTAAGGGGATTTTATTTCCAAGATTCTCTTAACCTAGCCATTGTCTGACTTGCGTTTTTTCCTATATTTCCCTAAACCTAAATTCTAGAGACTCTATAAGAGATCAATGTTCCTAATTATCTTAATGATTCCTCTTTATTATTCCTTTTTCCATCCAGTAATATACCATCTTCCATTTCATATTTTGTATTTATAATCTCTGTCTTTCTTCTTTTCATTTTGAGCCCAACATAATCTTATATTTCATGCATTCTGGTAAACCGGCTTTGTAATTCCGGTGGCGTTTTCATAATAATGACAACGACATCAGCATACTGTATGTATGCTAAATTCCTGCTACAAATCAAGGTGATCCTTATTTGATATCCCAAATTGTTTCTGCAATAAAAATATCCATGCAGAGGATAAACAACATAGGTGACAACATATCTCCTTGGAGTACTCCACTGTTCACTGGAAATTAATTTGATAAGACTCCATTCCCATTAACTTTGCACTTGCTGTTCTCATGAACAGATTTAATCAAATTTACATATCTACGAACTGCAAAATACCGCACGACTCTCCACAAAATTGTCGGTGCACACTTTTAAAGGATTTTTCATATTTCACGAATGCCAAAAATAGCGGATTTTTATATTCTATAAATTGCCTTACAACGTGTCTTTAAAAAGCAAATTTGGCCAGTAAAACTTTTAGTTTTTTTCTAAAGCCTGCTTGTTCATCTTTCAGCTTTTCATCAATTTTTCTCTCTAGTCTCTTTAGGACAAACATACTTTATATTCTCGTTACAACTAACGTAATTGTAATGCCTCCTTAATTATTGCCATCGATAAGATAGGTTGTTGCACATTTATTGAATAGTCAAAGGAGCCATTTTTTTTTTTTTTTTTTTTTTTGTCCTCTCACGAAAGTGTAGAATCATGGAATCGTCTCCACTGTAATACCATCTAATCTGTTATCCTCACCAGTTTTAAAGAATTCTATTGCCATATCTAGTTCTTGTGTGGTGAATGGTATGAAACTCTGCTTACTCTTCGACAGCTCGTTCCATGTCCATCTTCATCTTCTTTAAGTATCCTATTTATTTGGTATCTTGCTGTTTTGAGTTGGAGTTGGTGAACATTTTCATTGTTGGTGATTACGGTTATTCTTAGCTGCCTTTGATCATCAGAGTTGCGTTTTTTTTTTATTATGACCCAAGGTCTTTTTTCCTGTTATGAGTCAAATTAATGTTGGTAATAGTTTTTTGCTAGAGCTAACATCTTTCGTTTCTAATTGAGGTTAGTAGAGTTTCTACAAACTCAATTGTGTTGTAGGCAAATGGATCTTCTTTATATGCATCTAAGTATCTTTGGTGCAGTTCTTCAATTTGCATATAACAACTGGGACTATATTTTTTGAGCTCGAGTCTGGTGTGAGTGAACAATATTAAAAGAAGGTTTTCTACCAATCATGTTTTTTGACAAAGGACATCACTGCAACGACCACCAGACACTGAACAGAAGATATTCAAACTGCGGAGTGGATCAATAAAAAGGAACTGAATCAGTGCCTAAAATTACATACAGTAAGTCAGTGAAGGCAAAAACTAAAACAGCATGTACATTTTCAAATGAAACTCAAATTCATGAAATCTAATAGCCTACTAAGCCCAAGTACCGTAGTCCCCAGTGATATATATATATATATATATATATATATATATATATATATATATATATATATATATATATATATATATTGTATATATATATATATATATATATATATATATATATATATATATATATATATA
>NC_090740.1:138037970-138042970 GCF_036898095.1 Palaemon carinicauda | reverse complement strand
CTTGTATTTTGGATGAAGTCGGACCCATGGAGATGAATATCTGAAATGAGAAAAAATGGGTAACCTTTTAAGGCCAAAAAAATGTGTCCAAATTTCATGAATTTTTTTGGGTACCCAAATGAAATAGGAATTGGCTAATTTTCTTAGGGAATAAACATATGTTATCCTAAAATAGAAATATGTAATAAAATCTTCATTATTTTGCAAATTACATTTATATCAGGGGCCATAACTAAAGGTCATTTTTTGAGTACTTAGAAATTTCGTAAAAAAATACATATATTTAATATATAATATGATATTTATGCAGGTAAAAATATACCAAAATATCACAAATTCTATAGGGAACAAGAATATATATAGATGGGGCAACTTACGCTTCGAATATGTCCACAAAATGGCCGCCAACTACACTGACTCAGATTCCCTAATCTGCCACCTGAAATGTAGGAAGGGTATGTCAATTTCAAGGTGTTATTTACTAATGTAATTATTCTTGGATATGCATAAAAAATTATATGGTGGGTTTCTGGATAATTGTCGCTTATTTTACGACTATAAAATTAGAATTCTGACCACCCAAAAAAAAATTTTAAGGGAAATAAAAAATAAAAAAAAAATGTAAAACAATATAGTATTTTAGCTAAAAAAATTTGATGATAATCAATCAAAAAAGAAGTAAACAAAATTTTCTGACAAATAAACATCTAAATGAATCATTACTCTGTGATAGTTCCTTAGTACGTAGTAATTTTGAAAGGAATGGGAAAAAAACGAAAAATTGGCAATCGCAGGAAATTCGAACACGTACCTATATATACGCCATATCTGGCTAAAAATAAAGATAGGCATGGGTAGCCAGGTCATCTAGAAAAACTTTCCAACACTATAAAAATATAAGTTTTGCGACACTACTTGCCAATTCCTTGCGGTAACATGACTAAGCAAAAATATGCAAAACAAATAAAAAGGGGCACTCGATGAAAAATGGCACGTGCTAGGCAAACCATCAAGGCACATTTTCCGACAAATAAACATCTAAATGAATCATTACTCTGTGATAGTTCCTTAGTACGTAGTAATTTTGAAAGAAATGGGAAAAAACGAAAAAATGGCAATCACAGGAAAATCGAACACACACCTATATATACACCATATCTGGCTAAAAAAAAAGATAGGCATGGGTAGCCAGATCATCTAGAAATACTTTCCAACACTATAAAAATATAAGTGTTGCGACACTACTTGCCAATTCCTTACGGTAACATGACTAAGCAAAAAAATGGGAAACAAATAAAAAGGGGCACTCCCGGAAAAATGGCCAACATTCTAATATACGTCATCTCAGATAAAAAAAAAAAAAGACATGCACGTGCTAGCCCAGCCATCAAGGCACACTTCCTAACAAATAAACATGAAAAAAAATTAATACTATATGGCAATTCCTTACTACGTAGTAAATTTTTACAAATATTGAAAAAAACAGAAATTGGCAACCGCAGGAAAATACCCCACATACCAATATCTACGGCGTATCTGACAAAAACAAAGTCACGCATGGGTAGCCAGATCATCTAGACACACTTTCCAACACTAAAAAAGCAAAAGTTTGGCCACACTATTTGGCAATTTCTTACGGAAAAATGACTTGGCCTAAAAATGAAAAAAAAACTGAAAAAGGGGCACTCGCGGTAAAATGGTCCTCGTGGTGATGAACGACATTTCAACTAAAAAAAAATCACGCACATGGTAGCCAAACAATCCACCAAGACTTCCCACAACTGATAACCTATACAATTTTCACCATTGTACGACAATTTCATAATACGTAATAGCTTTGATAATTATGCAACTTACCTTAGAAGGGTAAACTCGGTCGCGCTCGACCCCGACGAGTCTCAGAAATCTGGGAAGGAGTACAGCTACAGCGATGCACATCTGGACACTACTAGAGCGTGTAGGCGAGACACCGACTGCAGGTCGATCACCCACAAATTCAGTCACGGGGGTGAGTCACGTGAGAAATACATCTTTTGATTTGACGCTCGGGGTCGCGGACGACCCGCCGTACCGTTCCAGGGTTAATATCCATATTGATGGAGTGGTGAGAGAGGTGAATGGTCGAGTGCTGGGACAAGGATTGAAACTGGTAGACGAGATTCACCCTGAATGGGAGGTAAATCAGTTGTTGTTTGCAGATGATACTCTACTGGTTGCAGACGCGTACGAGAAGCTTCGCCAATTAGTGACAGAATTTGGAAAAGTGTGCGAGAGAAGGAAGTTGAGAGATAATGTGGGTAAGAGTAATGTTATGAGATACCAGAGAAGGGAAGGTGGTGCGAGGTTGAATGTCATGTTGAATAGAGGGTTACTGGAGGAGGTGGATCAGTTTAGGTAACTTGGGGTCTGTTGCTGCAGCAAATGGTGGAGTAGAAGCAGATGTACATCAGAGAGAGAATGAAGGATGCAAAATGTTGGGTGCAGTTAAGGGAATGGTAAGAAATATAGTGATGGGCATGAATGTAATGTGATGTATGGATCGGAGTTGTGGGGAATGAAAGTAACAGAGAGACAGAAATTGAATTAGATGAGGTGTCTAAGGAGTATGGCTGGTGTATCTTGAGTATATACAGTAGGATTAGGAACGAAGTAGTGAGGGTAAGAACTGGTTCAAGAAATGAGTTAGCAGCTAGAGTGGTTATGAATGGGTTGAGGAGGTTTGGCTATGTTGAGAAAATTGAAAATGGCTGGCTTCTAAAGAAGGTGATGAATACAATAGTTGATGGGAGAAGTACAAGAGCGAAGACAAGGATTGGGTGCATGGATGGAGTGAAGAAAGCTCTGGGTGATAGGAGGATAGACGTGAGAGAGGCAAGAGATTGTCCTAGAAATAAGAATGAATGGCGAGCAATTGTGACGTAGTTCCGGTAGGCCATGCTGCTTCTTGCGGTGCCATGGATGACCGTGCAGGTTGCAGCAGTAGGGGATTCAGCTTTATGAAGCTTCATCTGTGGTGAATAACGGTGGAGGGTGGGCTGTGGCACCATACCAGTACCAGCCAAACTTGGTTGAGTCCCTTGTCAGGCTGGGAGGAACGTAGGGAGGAAAGATCCCCATGTTTTCATTTGTACGATATTGGCTACCACCAAAAATTGGGGGAAGTGCCTTTGTATATATATATATATATATATATATATATATATATATATATATATATATATATATATATATATATATATATATACCATATCATATATCATCTCTCTTAAACAATGATGGGGAACCTATATCATGTATAAGCCCACTTGGTCATTCATGATTTCCTCAGAGGGCCATAGAAAATTACAGATAGTGATAGGTCAATCGAAACATATGTCTCAATATTCTTGAGGCTTATCACTGCATGTATCGCATACAATAACAATCCCTGAATGCGTGAATATAAAATTACAGTATTTAATCTTAAAAGTCGTAAATGATGTTGCAGAATTGATAATTGAATGCAGAAACTATGCCGCCTAATAATAATTCTAATAATTTTATAAATATCTTTATTTTTTTTTTTATGATTTGAGGCCCCAATAATGTTATCAAATGAAACTCACCAGATTAACGTGATGGCTGAAACTCCTCCTTGGAAAGACGTGTTATGTCAGGTATTAATGATGATGTTCCAGTTTGCAGCTGGTTGCCAAGATATGTATCATTGAGTCTTCAAAGCAAACGATTCTTTGCTAGTCTATGCTTTGAAAAGAGTTCCTCACAACAATATGCGGTTCCAAATATGAGTGCATATTTCAGTGTATGACTCCTCACATATGGAAAAGTTTCTGCTGATATATACCGTCCATAGAAGGGTATTTCACTCTCAAGGTAATTCAGTAGCTCTTTAAACTGTCGGTTATTTAATGCTATGCTTTAGATAAAATTAATGGAAAATATTACTGCTGACAACCATGTTAAGACGAGGTGACTGTGCACACAAATTATTATTACTATTATCATTATTAAATGCCAATCTACAATCATAGTTGGAAAAGTAAGATGCTATATGCCCAGGGGACCCAAGAGGGAAAATAGCCCAGTGAGGAAAGGAAACAATGAAAAAGTTTTATTTTAAGAACAGTTAAAACATTGAAATGAATATTTCCTATATAAACTAAAAAAAAAAAAAACGTAACAAAACAAGAGGAAGAGAAACTACATAGAACAATATGCCCGAGAGCACACTCAAGCAAGAAAAAACTAAACCAAGACAGTGGAAGACCATGGTACAGAGGCTATGGCACCACCCAAGACTAGGGATCAATGGTTTGATTTTCGAGTGTCCTTCTCCTAGAAGAGCTGCTTACCATAGCTAAAGAGCCTCTTCTACACTTACCAAAGGGAAACGTAGCCACTGAACACTTACAGTGCAGAAGAAGTATTGTTTGGTAATCTCAGTGTTGTCAAGTCTATGAGGACAGAGGAGAATCTATAAAGAATACGCCAGACTATTCGATGTCTGTTGGCAAAGGTAAGGAACTGTAGCTAGAGAGAAAGATACAATGTAGTACTGTCTGGCCAGTCAAAGGACCGCATAACTCTCTAGCGGTTGTATCTCAACGGGCGGTTGGTGCCCTGGCCAACCTACTAGCTGGTGTATAATGCAGTGACATAAAATAAAATTATGAGGGTCAATACCAAGAGGACCCAGTTAATTTTTTATCACAAGATACTAACTCCTTGGGACAACCATGGTTAGGGCTCCGTCTGTAACTAGGCCACTGTGCTTTTAAAAGTTAGGCCAAATCTGTTCATTGATGATTTTAGTCTCTCAAACAAGTCTTCGCCAGTTATAGTGCCATGTATTGCTTCCAATGAAAGCAACTTCTCTATTGTCTCAAATTCAGCAGTTACACCACGAATGAAAATAGCCCTCTGAGTAGCATTAACTTTGGATATTGTTTCAAAACAAGCCAATGAGAAAAATAGGAAATTGATTGCATAGTCTGTTAGTG